>NC_068943.1:76136407-76439437 GCF_026419915.1 Harpia harpyja | reverse complement strand
AGGAGATAATTTAAAGGAAATAAATAGGAAGTAATCCTTGTGATTTATGAGGGGAAAATATAAATGTATGTTCACATGCAGACATTTTTGGAAACACATTTCATGTGTGTAATAAGCAAATAACACTGAGTGTCGTGATACATTTCTTTTGTGGATTTCAAACTGTCTCCATGAAACAATGTTTCTTACCCTGAGATCTCAGCAACACTGGTTATCAACATGCTTGTTTTAAATAGTTACTTAGTTTAAGTCCCTCTTTGTTTTATTCTTGACATTCCTTACCACAGTATCTGAGAAGCTACACAAATATTTTCATTAAAAATACTGTTTAGGTGGAAGTCTCTATGTTATAGGATAATTCAGCCTTATTTTAATTACTCTCATGGCCAAGTAGAAAGCTATTACAATGCAATTACAGATAAAACAAACATAAAAATGGAATTAGTTTTGGATTAGCCTCTGCTATGACTCTCAGTTATTATCCCTAGAAAACATAAATATTAAAGGATTAATGAAAGCATTCTGAGACAAATTGTTATAAATAAAAGAACTTACTAGGGGTGAAAAAAAGAAACAGTAGACCATACAAATGCAGAATAAATTTGTTGGGTCAGATTTTGATCTTTTGACAAAATACTCCAGCTCATTGCAGATCAGATTCTGTTCACTGTTGACACTGCTTTATAATGCATCATAACTCATTGTTTTACTTCAGATTCTTTTTGCTTTGTTAAATATATCAGAAATTCCTCTCACATTTAAGCTACATGGACTTCTCGTTACTTTGAGTGAGGTAGCATGCCTCACAGGTTCAGAGAAATGATTGAAAGCACAGTGTTGTGGATGTTAGGATCCACAACATGGCTTACTGTTCATATTTCTTATATCAGTGATATCTTGAAATGTGCAACAGCTATGTAAGTTCAGGAATGTGAATAAGACTCATGAAGCATAATTGGCTCATGCCTAGGTGCAGCAAAGCTCATTATTTCAATGGAGAGTGTTTTTATGTTTGAAAGTTAACCCTGTGCTTGAGTTGCTGGGTTACGGCTTTCAAAGATACACTAGTTATATAAAGAATGACTTGCATTAGCATTAATATATTGGTTGACAGAGAAAATGATTGTCAATCGTTTTGTATATATTATTTTGAGAACTATGGAGTTACAGATCTAAACTAATTACCTTCTTGAAAAAGCAAAAGGAAATATGGGTTTATCTTTGATACACAGTAACCCATAGTTTTGACATAATGTTACTCATCTTAGTAATATTAAGGATGATTTCTTAAACTTATGGTCAATTGTAGCATCTCGTGGCTATATAAGTCTTGTTAAGAAAGAAGTGATTTTCATATTCAATGTTTGCAAAATCTTACTTTGTGACAGATTACAAATCATTAACCAAGAACAGGATTCTGGTCTCAACTAGGTATCTGTAAATATACTGTAATAACGTTGAAGCCATTACGTTTAAAACATGAAGACCATCCCTTGCCATATGTAATAGTTCCTTTTTCTTGAAGACTCTCAGGAGTTCCTTTGTGAGCCATCACTGCCTGTTGACCTAGTCTCTGTGACTTTATTGCATCAATGGTGAGCTTGTGTGAGAAGCTGTGGGTAGTTAAATGGTTCAGTACGAGTTTCGTAGGTATTACTTTTCCTGTTATTCTACTGAGGCTTGTTTTGGTTTTCTGTTTTGTAAATAGAACTTGTAAATTATTATTATTATTGTTGTTGTTGTTGTTATTACTGTGAATATTTTAGATATTATGAATGCCACTGGATGACTAAAACAGAAACTGCTATTTAAGAAAAGGGACGTTGGCAATGCAGGAGAGGGAATACTGAGAAGCGGTAATATGATCACAAACTTTATTCTCAAGACTATATTAGCTTCATCTTTTTAATCTGTTTGCCTCTTTGTTTGTCTAATTATTTTTTCATTAGAAAAACTAGATAGATGTAGTTTTAACAGATTAATTTTTGGAATATATTACTAAAAGCCTCATTGAATAATTGACATTTCTATCTTATGAAGCATAAGTCTATGAAATATTGTTTTCTTATTTCCAGAAACTAAGATCCTGGATTCTGCATTACTTTTCCTTAGCTTAGAGTTTTAGTCAGAAGTTAGATTAGAATGAGACTGGGAAAACTTAGCCACAGACAGTGGTTTGATTTTTTCTTTTTGTATATCCATTTTAAATTGTATTCAATTTTCAGCATATAGTTGCCCCAGTCAAGGGGACTATATGTAAATCTTAAGCATTCCCTTTAATACCTTGCTGAATCAGGGCCATTTTCAGGACACATGTTACTGTGAAATGGCTTTATTTCACCTTACTTGCAGGACAGTTCTAATAGTAATAATTCTTCACAGATGGACTATTTTTCTTCCACTTAAGTAACTTAAAACATAGAGGAAACATGAACTGATAAAATCCCTCCCACTTCTTAGTAGTAATTAATATTATTTATAGCCTTAAGGAATTTTAATGTGGGAGAGGAAAGCCAAAAATTGGCAGATTACAACTAAATTTCTAGATAGGTGAACAAATGGAAAGGTTTGACTTGTGCAGAGTATCCACTCACCCATTGATTTACCTTCTGCAAAATCAGATCCTTGTTATTAAGATAAGTAAATATATATGTAGGTTCTTAGTCTTCAATATCCAAAGTCTATTTTCTATAGCCAGGTAATCACAATTACTGTTGGATATCTATCTGTCATTAGCTTGTTTTGTAGTATAAAGCAACCCTGAAAGTCAGGATTCTGAAAATGTTTCAGACTAAGAAATTTGCCAAGTATCAAAGAGAACATTAGCTCTAAAGCTGGCTGTAGAAATCAGAAGTTTTGCCTTACAGTCCTGTCCATTGCTCCATAATGGGAGTGGCTAGATCCAGAAACATTCCATTTAGGATTCTTACTCTAGTCATCTCACATTCTCCTCTAGTATGATAATGTGTGACATAAATGTTTTTAGACACAGTTTTCTACTGTCAGGCTTCCTTCCAGCATGCAGACAAAGCCAAAATTATCTCTTGAAACCCTTGAAATACTTTATTTTTTTATTTATAATTATATGCTCCAGTTAGCTATCTTGTATGAGATTCTTTGCAGAAATCACTTAATTGAACATTTTTTTTTAATATATAATTTGGAGTTGTGTTACTCTTGAAGTAAAGATTTACAATCTCTTTAAATTATAACCTAAAGCTATGCCCAAACCATTTCATTCTCTTACACTGCCTTATTCTCTTTAAAAGCTTGTTTGTTTGGTAGTTGTACACTAAAGATCTTTAACAATTTTCTCTCTACTGTTAATGTTGGTCTTTTGAAAAAAGGAATTTACTTTTTTTTTTTTTAATCTTTCAAATTTTTTCCAATCCCAATCACTCTCTCATTACTGTGTATGGGGAAACATAGTGCTATATTCTTGTCTGCTCCTAAACCAACAGAAGATGACTGGGTGCAGCACCTGCTCTCTTTCTTCTGAACAGAGGCATAGCTTGCTCATTTAAATCTGTAAGCCAAACACCCAGCCACTTTCAAAGCCAAAACTCAGATCCAGAAGGCCATCCTGAGCTTAAGTCCACATCTGGCACTGAACAGTACAATGTCTGAGTACTGAAGCAAGAAGTAGTTGATATGTTGAGAACAGGGTTTCACAGATGAATTTTTACGGATATCAGCACTGAAGGGTGCTGGCTGTAGGCATGTGTTGAGGGGAGAGTTATTTGTGGAAAAGAGAATTTCATTCGTGTGATAAACTGAATTTTTGGCATTTATTTCCCACAGTGCTTACTTAAGCATTCCCTCTCCCATTACTTAGCCCATGCCCTTTTCTGGCTTTGTATCAAACATTGTTAAAGGCTGTTGATTCTCAAAAGAGTCTTTGAAGTGGCTATCTTCTGAAGAGCAGGCAAGGATATTTTTCTGTAACCTTTAAGAAGTAAATAGAGGGGGGTGATGATCATGCATAGAGTGAAAAACATAGCTGCAGATTGACAGAAAGTAGTGCTTAAGCAAGTTATAAGAAATTGTATTTATTTATGATAAACCTACCTTGACAAAACAAATACTAGGGATAATACCAAAGTTTTATGTATTGTGTGAAACAACTCTTCCTGTTAAATTTGTGATTGAGAGCTTTGAAATAGTAGAGGGATGGGCAGTTTTAAACATAACTTTGCTATTGGTTATACTGTATGCAGATATAAATGGTACAAATAAAAGCATGTCTCCTCCTGTTCAGTTTAATAGAAAGAGCTCTAAGAAATAACTGTAGATCATAATGTTGACTTTACAGCAAAGGAGACATTACATTCTAATGAAAACTCTGCCATGAATCATTTGTAATTTGCTCAATAATAATTTACACATGGCTGCACTTTATTGTGTTGAACAGAATGTTATCAGGCTTGATGACCTTTAAGTCCTCTTTTAAGTTAGGTATCTAAAAATGTGATCTGCACTCCGCAAGGTCTCAGAATTGCTTTTTGCACTGGGCTTTGAAATAAAAAGATCCACAAAGACACAATTCATATCCAATCTGTGAATTGGTAGTCCATTTTAACATTTATTCTCAGTTTTGTGCATAAGTCTGATTTTTATTTTGTTCATGTCAAATTGTAATGTATTGTATTAGTGATTAAGGAGATGGTGCAGCCTGGAGACAGAAATGACAGAGAGAACACAAAATGTTTCTCTAAGAAAAAGATTTTAGTAATATTAAAAATAATAAGAAGTATATCAACCATATATGAGCTGTTTGGTAGGATACATTACTAATGTACCAGCTTCATTTCTAGAAAAAGATACTTTGGGATAAAATATGTTCTGCTGTTGAAAATGGCAAGCTCTTTTGAAAGTGAAAGTGATGCTCCTATCTGTGTTGTCAGAGAGAGCAGAGATCCTAGTACTTTTTTTTGTAACAGCCATGGACTCTAATATGCAACTAGAAAAGAATAAACTTAAACTCACTCTTCTTTTGGGTAGAGCATAATCTTAGGCCTTTGGTATAGTTAGAATCACTGCCAGCTTTGCTGAAAGCAAAAGACAAAAATTACAAATCTCCAAATTTAATTTTTCTTATCAGAAGCTTTTTCCTAGGATACCTTAATCGTCCTTCTATGAAGGCTCTCTATTTCTTTGCTTCCTACTTGAGGTGAAGTCTAGTGGGGCTGAACTCAGCTTTCCTCTTCTCCTCTGAAAGCTTAATTCCTTCCCTGCCATGCCACAGCAATATGTTCTGACCTGGTTAAGCAGCTGGACTGCTGTGACAGCAGGTTGCTGAGCCAGTGTGACCTCTCACAAGAATTCTCCAGCCGTTTCACTATTGATATTAAATATATACACCTACTCAAATAAAGAGGTATTGTCATGGCATTATGGAGGTGTAACTTAAGGCTCAAGAAAAACAGGATGTGTACTTGTTTTGTGCATAATAATTATTAACAACAGAATAAATTCACTGTGGTCCTCTACCTTCCCCCATGAAGAGCCATATAGGTCTAGGTGAAAGAGGGAAATGCATCTTTGCTCAAGACCATTCCTGTTGTCCAAGCATCTGCTTGTTGCTTATTTCAATGCTGTTTTATGTGCATTATACTATTAACTAATATAAGTGTATTAGCCATCTACAGTTTGATAGATTATTGTGCTACCCTGGCATTTGGTTTATTCATCAATTTGACTTATAGTATTTTGGCATGCAATTGCATGCAAGAAAGCCCAAACATTACATCCCTTTTTAATTTTGTTTGAACTATTGTCATAAATTAAAAGGCTGGAGTTTTGTCATCTTTAATAAAAACCCAAGCATTATCAAATGAAAATGTAAGCTAGATAGCAAAGTAAGAATGGAAATAATTCATTGGTAATACAATTTCAGGGTTCTTTTTAAGATACAACATCTAACTGAGAAGTTATAAAATAAAGGTTCTTTCAGCCTTAACAAGATGCTCAAAAATACATTTGTAATAATTTGATAAGTCTGATTTCAGATTAGTATTCCCAGCATTCTCCAGAAGAGCAAAACCAGGAAGCAAGCTTCTCTTTTAGCCTGTAGTTTCTCTTATTCATCCTTAGGCCAGAGAAAATGCTACTTACTGATTATTTTTTCAAGTTGAACATTAACTGACATGTAAACATCTAATTCTGACCCACACAAACATACTTTTGATGCAGTTTTGAAATTATTTCTATTTGGAGATTTCTTGACTGTTCCTGTGTACTTATGCCATCAGATACATATTGTGGACCTAATCTCTATACTTAGCACTGTGGCCAAGGGAATTTGTATAGTCTAGAAACAGTAAGTCTTCCCATCAGCCATGTTTCTACATGTTGGTAATGCCTCTCTGTTCCCATTACTCCCTTTATTATGCCGTATTTAATGTGCCTTTATTAGGATTCAAATACTTATTTCTTTCTTATTTTCTCTGTGACTATGTGCTAAAGACATGTCAACACTGTAAGCCCCTTTTATTATGAATCAGATTTTCCCTGACCTCATATATCCCGAAAAGGTGCAAATAAGTAATATCAGTAGTTGTTTTAATGAAAAAGAACTCTTCAGTAATTTTTATATCAAAACCAGCAGAGAAAACAGTTTTCTTCCATCTGAGTATCAGTAAGGAATAGACTCACCTCACCTAAAGAGTAACATTTATCACGTAGATACCAGTGTTTGAGTTAACTCTACATTCTCTTTATTGGTAAAAAGGAATAGACAATTTCAGGACACAATTCATCTGACCTGTTCTAGACATCTACTTGAGAATAAGGTGAGTCCAACTCTGAAACTATGTATTTTTCCCATTATAAAGGGAACTTAGGAAGTCTTGCTCAGACATAAATGTCTGTATTTGGTTAAATAAATACCACTGTAGGTATCTCTGGACCAGACTTTCACAGATATTAAGTTGCTTGTATGCTCAGCATTGAGATGTTCATGTGATTCATATAACTCATTTAAAAGTGTCATAGGTGAATAGGAGCCTGAGTGTCAGTGGAACTGTGATTTACTGGTGCCTCTCAATTTCCACAGTGGTTCTTTGCCATCTTAGTTGCATAACCCTTCCGGAACTGAGTGGTACAATGTCTAAAAAACTTTAAAAACCTGAACCTTTGTCTCAAGATAGATAATTTGTGTCAATGTAGGAAAATACATATCGCCTTGCTCACTAGTAAAAAGTTGTGGCACTTAAAAAGGGTAAACAGGGAGTGGAAATAAAATGTGCTTTTTAGTTTCAGTATTTTGGATAAATACCAATAAACAAAGTTGATAGTTTGCATAAGTATTATTGAAGTCCAATAAACACGCACCCTCAGCTGGGTTAATACGTCATGTCACTTACCTTGTCCAGAGTTACAAAGCTTGCTTCAAGTAAAATAAAATATGTGGGAAGCTGATGGATGTACAGTTTTCTTTGGATCTGTATCCTGTGAGTTATAATATATAGATTATTAAACATGGGGGCCAGTTTTGTACCTTTACTATGCTGTGCCACACAGATTACCAAGGTATTCTGTGTTTTAGTATACGGTCACAATCTTACAATCATTAAACTAACTGAGCTGTACTGCCTAGGTTTTCACATCTTTTAGTCGTATTAAAACCAAGTATGAGTCACCTGCCTCATTGACACTAAGTCATTTCCCTTTTGCTGACTACCCCTGTGGATCTAACTTCACTGGGGTTACATAGGCACAATGTCCTTTTCTACTTAAAGGTACCTAAGTGAGCCATAAACACAGTGTTTCAGCTTCCTTGACTGCTTTAACTAGTAACAGAAAGTGCTTCCTCGCCATTTTTTAATTTTGAGTAATTTTCAAATAACTGCTTTAGCCAATTTAGGTGGAAGCACCCTGAGAACAGTTGAGGGTATCGTGTTTTCTGGACATACTACCAGAAAAGAATTTGCCTATGCATCTTCCCAGCAATAGTAGTAGTACCCCCTAGTATCTGGTTACAAAATACAGACATGACTAACCTCAGTACCTTGTCCACGTTCCCTATTCTCTACCAGAAATGATGTGACCTAAGTATAGACATTGGCATTTGCAGAAACCAGAGCGCCTATTCCCAGCTCTGGATTGCCTCAATCTTTCCCTGGATTAGCCTAGATCACCTTTTCCGCAACCGAGCCCAGGTGCTGTCTCAGCACACAGGGCCAAGACTTTGTCCTGCAGCTGCACCTCATCTCAGCCCTCACCTAGGATCCACCAACTGCCCTGGCACTGACCCAGTGCCCCCAGCTGGCAAGTCACCCTTCTGATTTGGGAACTCAGCTGCACCTGAGGTACAAACCATCAGTGATAATCCTGCTCACCTGTTTATGTGATGATCCTCACCCTTTGTTCCACCACAGTCTGAAAGGAAATCTCCTGATAGAAGCACCGAGGGAGAATTCCTGCAGTGTTGTGCAATGATGATGTTTGAAGGTGGACATCTACTGCTTCCAAAGGCTTTTTAGGGTCTGTTTCTTATCCTGGAAAGAGAAGAGGTGTGTTTCTGGTGAGTGATTTTCTTTGTCTTGCCTGTCTCACTGCAGTGCTCTGGACAGATAGAACTTGAGCAGACTGGAATTACAAAATCCAGACACTTAAATGTTTCTTCTTTTTTCCTACTTGGATCTTGAAAAATCTCCAGTTAGAACAGATTTCCTTCTAATGCTGGAGACTACTTTGGGAAATTGTTCTGTTTATTTACACCCTTCCTTGCTCCCTTCCTCTTGTTCCCCTCCAAACTCCTCTCTTCCCTGGGAAAACAAAACCAAGCAAAAGAAAAATCCAAAGTAAAAAATAAACAAAACTCCTATCTTTGTTTGACAACAGCTGTCTCTAAGAATATTTCCCAGGATTGTGCTGTATTTTTTGGTTTGGGCTTTGATTTGCACAGGAATTTCTCATTATTAATTTACTGTATTTTAAGAAGGTATTTCCTTTTATTTCCTTTTTCTTCCATTTGTCCTAAAGGAATATTTGGGAATCATGTCTTCAGTTCATTACAATGAATGTGTCCTGATGAATAGAAACTAATATGTCATGATGAGTACGTCTGAAATACTCCCTTTCAGCTTATGTCTGCTTTATTTTGGGTGAAACTATTTAACACAAGACGTGCTGTGGAATTACCTGACTTGAGGGAGTTTAAGTACAACTAACATCAAATATGCATCTCCTTTTCCCCTCAGTGTTTCTCTGTTTATTTAAATCTCTGTGTCTGTCTGTGTGTTTCACCAAAAATAACAACGCTCAGGTTGATAGAGTACAAATATTCAGTAGCTGATTAGTGCAGTATTTAAAGAGAAAGTTCAGCCAGTAAATATCAGTGATGTTCTCAGCAGGAACCAGACAACTGGAATCGCTGATAGGAGTCAAGGGAAGAAGTGCAGTTAATAATTTGTAGATATTTACACCTTTGCTGCCTTCTTTCACGGTACAAAGGCATTAGTGAAAGTGACAGAAGCAAGTTATGAGCCATTTACTTGGGCTATCTGGAGGGATTTAATCTCACTTGGGTCATGGAGTTGAATTCTCTGGGAATTGGTGTTACCGTGATAGGCTGTATCTGAAGGCCTGGAGTGCAGAGATAAGACTTTAAGTCCAGCTGGAATTAGAAGCAATAGAATTAACTGGATTGTAATGCTGTAAACCTTTTGGTTCAGATCCTGAAATGCCTCTGGATGGTAGTTCAAATCTCTTCCAGATGGAGATTTGGCTCTGGGACCTATACGCAAGACAAACATTAGCAATGTCAAGGACTTTTTTGGAGCATGCACAGTAAAATCAGCCTTACATGGTTCAGCATGCTTGTTGTTGTTGTTGTTCAGTCTTACGGTTTTCTTAATATGGTGGGGAGGACGGTTTACTTGTTTCAAAAGGCTAATTTTCCACTTCACTGGCACTTACATGTTTGTTTGTGATTATTTCTTTTAAAAGAAGACTAGGAAAGTGTTTGAAAGGTCATTGCTTTTATAACAAATGAGGCAAGGCGGAATATAGCTGGCATATGCATATCAAGTTGAGATAACAGCGATTACTATCATGAAAAACATAAAACAGCTATAAAGGAGCTGTTAAGGTTTGGGGTGTTTTTGTTGTTGGGATGGGGGTTGTTGTTGGGGTGGGATTTTTTTGTTGTTCCCCCTCACCCCTTGAGTTAGCTTTTCAAGGAAATGCTTTAAAATAATGGATGCATGGAGACCTACCAACACATGCATGTTTTCCACAATGTAGTGTATTTTTTGTGATCCTACAGTATTCTTAGACAAAAGTGACAATGCCTGAGTTGATAGGCTAATTCTATACTTGCATTAAGGATGAGAAGTTAATTGCAAACCATGATTGTAAAAGACAACAATTTGTTTTTCTGAGCTTAAAATCAAGCAGTATATAGGAAATATAGTCTTTAAGTCTGCTGAAGAGAAATAAAATTCAGGTACAGAGCTGATGATATTTTATGTTGCTTGTTTATAATACTGATGGACAATACTGGTTCAGGGATTTATTTTTATTTTTTTAAGATCTGAGTAGAGAAGAAATCCTTTTTCTGATTTCAATGGAAAACATAATCCTATAGCAAGAGCCAGTAGGACTACTTCAATTTTTCATTTTTGTAATTTTTTTAATTTTTAAATCAATATTATTGTTGTTGATGTTGCTAATTTTATGCTAAATTATGGATTATGCTAAATTTAAAAGTGAGGACTTTTCAATAGCTCTGAGGAAATGTGAAGGAAATCAATATATTATGGATTTAGAAACTGGTGGGCAATGAGAGAAAGTGTCGTTCCCACGGCTACTCAGTAGGCACGTGAGAGCTCTGAACATAAGCCTCATTTTTCAAATCCCAGTCCAGAGCTATTCCTATTAAATATTGGACTCAGACCCTTTCTATAGTACAGTAAATTGATTACTATGAAACTGCAATCTTCTCTTTCCTGTTTGTAATAGGATTGTGTCCTGTGCTTGTGTGACTCTATCTCAAAGGAGTTATACCTGATGGGAGTTTGTCCAACGCAGTGCATGGATATTTGCACAGTGTAATTAAATGCTTATGAATGATTATCATGCATAATTGTATATCTGTAGTCGATGTGGTGGCAGCACCAAAGGTCTAGAGAGAACACTTCTTTTCAAAAGTATTTTTCCACCTGAGGAAGCTTGGAAGAATGTAGCAGGTGAGAGGTCAAGAATCAGAAAGCATGAATATGTTCTTTACTTTATCTTGTTTAAATTTTTAAGGTTTTTTTTCAGATCTAAATGTATTGGCAAAATGCACAACAGCTCAAGAATATTTGTTTGGTGTTCCATCAGTGTGCAAACTTGTAGAAATTGTATGAGAGGAAAACTTATGACCATGTATTGACAATTCAGAAATAGTTCAAGTGGAATTAATGGAAGGATATTGGTATGAATTAAAAGAAAGGTAACATAACACTGATGTGTAAAATAGCACTCTTAGTGTATACTAGAGTTCTGTGTATTTATAATGTAACATTTTACTGATTTTTTTTTTTTTTTTTTTTTTTGGCTGGTACTGGTATTCCAAATTAATGAAGCTATAAGAAGAGACATTAGATCCTGTTTGAACCTGCTGCTAAAAAAAAACCCCTCCAGGTGGCAACTATTTTATAGCTTTTCTTTACTTCTAGGTATAGACAATTAAAGCACCTCATAACTTGAGAGATAGGGGAAAAGAAGCTGTATGAAGATGACAAATTACTTAGTTTTCCTCTCATCCAGGAAGGATTCAGTGTATTCAAACCTTTAGGTTTTCATCAGAGGTGTTCACTGTGTAGTGTCTGGTATCAATTTTTGCAACAAGGAGATACTCCACTACATTTTCTTGTCTACAGCCTGCACTCTATTGAGGTGATAGGTTTACATGCGCTTTATCTTTGCGAAGAGAAGCTATTACCTTAAATTATAATTTTCTTGTTTAGAGAGTTGCATTTGGGGGCTATTAGTTGATCTGCAGATGTAGTGTCTGTTCAGACTAGAGCAGACCAAAACTTGAAATAAGGAGCATAAAATAACAATGAAGAACAACAACTTGTACCTAATATAGAAACTGAGTCTTGGAGAAATGTATAAGACCTGGAATGGTGGAACACAGTTATAAAGAGCAGTTGTGTAGAATTGAATGGTTGGGCTAATGCGTGTGTTCGAGGAAGTTTTGCACATTCTTGTTTATTAATATATAGTGTGCTGTACTGCACATCTGTGTTCTGATTATAGTGTCAGTTCTAGATCCTTTTCATTATTATAACTAAATTTGTTATAGCTAAGCCTGATGATGATAAATAAATAAAAAGTACTGATTAAGCCACTGCTATAGGCACTGAACTGTGAATTAGTCGTAATATTAATTCTAGTTAATCACCTCAATTTTATTTGTAGTCATGGTTTACACTGAGCCATAAGCATGGAAAACATCATAGTGATAGTTAGAATGTTAGTCTGGCATTACAAAATGCCAAACATTTAAATAATATATCTGTTGTCTTTCCCTGTGACAAAAGAAACAGATACTAAAAGAGATTGCAATAAAAGAAGGGGAAACTGTCTTCAGAATAAAATGTAATAAAGACTGTGGAAATGCAGATTAGTTTGCAATGACTGTCAAGCCAATGTAGAAGTACCCTGATTTATATCTGAGGGCCTACTCTTTTCTAAAACTAAGAAATGGTTAGCATACTCAGTTTACAAGTGGTCTTAGCCTGGAATGGATTCAGTAATTTGAATGCAAGTCATAACCTCCATAAATGAAACAGATATCATGTCTACAGAACTAAAATCTTTTACTGTTCAGAATTTAGTGGAAATCTGAAGTTTGCCATGAAATTAAATGTATTATGTAGCTTCTAGATGATCTATCCTGAATTATGCATTTCAAAATATCTTGATAGCAGTCACTTTTTAAAGTAACCTATTTCTGTACATTCTGATGCTTGTGAAGTGACTTCAAACATCCCACCCGTGACTAGAGAGTTACACACTTTATACCAGAGAGTATCTCACTCTACTATGTGGAAGGAAACCAAAAGCTAAATCTAGGAACGCACTGATGAGCCTGAAACAGGGCGGGTGCAGAGTGGAGTTATCCAAGTGATGCCTTTCTCAGTTGCCTTTTAAAATTTGTGGGGGTCTGTCTTTTCAGAACACTGGAGCACAGGGAAATTCAATGCTTATGCCTAAAATTCCTCTTGTTTAAGCAAATCAGCTCCTAGAATTAAATGAATGACTCGGAGCAGGTATAAAGAAACAAGGCATTTCTCTAACTTAATCTTCTTCAAAGCCTGTTACAGTAAGACGTTCACAGAGATCACCTTGTATGCATAAACAAGATTGGGTTGCTACAAAATTCAGGTGGTGGGGTCACCCCTTACCTTTATGCAGGGGCCTTCTCAAGAGCTTCTGTCAGAAAATGGGAGAGTTGGGTTCAAATGCCCCTTTAGCCTGAGCTGGTTCACCTTTTCTGTGATTTAGGTGAAAACCATAACAATTGACTTGAGGCATTTTCCAGTTGTGCCAATATGTAGAGAATAATTCAAGAATAATTCAAAATAACTCAAGATTCATGCACAGAGAAAGAGAGAGATAGAGATAAAAAAAAGGCTGAGCTGCAGTCTTTAAAGCACTGCTGTAGGAGAAGAAAAAGCCTGAGAATTTTATACTTGATTATAGCAATATACCTCTGTGTTATTAAATCATGTTATGCCACAAAAATGATCAGAGGGATGGAACACCTCTCCTATGAGGACAGGCTGAGAGAGTTGGAGTTTTTCAGCCCAGAGAAGAGAAGGATCTGGGGAGACCTTATTGCAGCCTTCCAGTACTTAAAGGGGGCTTATAAGAAAGATGGGGACAAACTTTCTAGCAGGGCCTGTTGCGATAGGACAAGGGGTAATGGTTTTAAACTAAATGAGGGTTAGATCTAGACTAGATACAAGGAAGAAATTTTTTATGATGAGGGTGGTGAAACACTGGCACATGTTGCCCAGAGGGGTGGTAGATGCCCCATCCCTGGAGACATTCAAGGTCAGGCTGGATGGGGCTCTGAGCAACCTGATCTAGTTGAAGATGTCCCTGTTCATTGCAGGGGGGGTGGACTAGGTGACCTTTAAAGGTCCCTTCCAACCCAAACCACTCTGTGATTCAGTGACTGTTTTGGATCAACTCCTCCCTGTGTATGTAGTACCTTGATGGCAAAGGCAGAATCCTGAACTTTGCTCTTATGTCAGATTTCTAGAGGTTAGACTTCTAGAATTTACTGGAGATAGCTACAGGCAGGTTTTTTTAAATTTATGCTTGTATACTTCAAGGGATTTAGCATAGCAGGTAAGATTCAGAGAAAATTCAGGTACCACAGTCCAAAATGGGTTCTTAGCTAAGGGATTTTCTGCTGTGAGAAGAGGTCCTGTACTATCTATCATGCAACACTGGAGCAGCAGTTTTATTTCACAGGGGTGAATGCTCCCTTGTCTTTATTTCCTGCGTACATTTATTTTTTAGTGTTTTGGTCCCTTTTCCTACTTTTTCTTAATTTCTTCCCAGGCTGTCATACTAGCTGCTCTCACTGGCATTTGCATGCTCAGATGTCTGCCTGTGTCCTGGTTTCAGCTGGGATAGAGTTAACTGTCTTCCTAGTAGCTGGTACAGTGCTATGTTTTGAGTTCAGAGCGAAGAATGTTGATAACACTGATGTTTTCAGTTGTTGCTCAGTAGTGTTTAGACTAATGTCAAGGATTTTTCAGCTTCTCATGCCCAGCCAGTGAGAAAGCTGGAGGGGCACAAGAAGTTGGCACAGGACACAGCCAGGGCACCTGACCCAAACTGGCCAACGGTGTATTCCATACCATGTGACGTCCCATCCAGTACAGAAACGGGGAAGTGGGGGGCAGGGATTCGCCGCTCGGGGGACTGGCTGGGTGTCGGTCGGCGGGTGGTGAGCAATTGCACTGCGTATCATTTGTACATTCCAATCCTTTCATTATTGCTGTTGTCATTTTATTAGTGTTATCATTATCATTATTAGTTTCTTCTTTTCTGTTCTATTAAACCGTTCTTATCTCAACCCACGGGTTTTGCTTCTTCTCCCGATTTTCTCCCCCATCCCACTGGGTGGGGGGGGAGTGAGTGAGCGGCTGCGTGGTGTTTAGTTGCTGGCTGGGGTTAAACCACGACAGCCTGCCAGCTGGGGGTTCTGTGTAATGGATGGGATCTCTCATAAAGCTTTCATTGACCTGCCTGGCACAGCCTTAATTCTTTAACACTAGTTATGTGCTTGTGTAAAATCCTTAAAGAATCATCTTTCATTTCTTTTTTGTGTATTAGTAGGATTGTGTTTGGGGAGAACAAACCAAACCAAATCCTAAAAACACCATGCTTGCAACATGACCTTAAATTAATCTTGAATGAATCCGAATAATCCACCTGATGCAGGGTTGCCTGTATTTCTGAATAACTAAAATAAAGATGCACTCACCTGTGAATGCTGTGGTAGGTATGTTATGTTTACAACAATTGTAACACTCAGAAAAAGTAGCAAAGATGGCAATGTTATTTAGTAGTTGTATTTTGAAAAAAAAAAAATGTCTTTATCCTATTACTTTTCCTTTTGGAACATAGGAATATTGTTGCTAAAATTGGTATGGTTTTGTCTTTCAGGGTTTCTGATTATGTGTAAAATCAAAAATAGACTATATAGCAATCTATTTTCTTCAGATACTGTAGTGTGTAATCTTGATTTTACAGTTTTATATAACTGCAGTAACTGAAAAAATTGCTCGAACACCTTATGAAGTTAGTCACTTTCTAGTGGCCTTTTTGCTTTAGGCCTTTGTGTTGATTTGTTGAGAAATTTATTCTTGGTAAAAATTTGGAATGGATTCTATTTTTTTTTTTTTTTTTTTTTCTCTTCCAGTGAATGTATCTAGTATCCTCAAAGCGTGGCTCTTTCCACAGGAATGGGGGACAGACCCTTTGGACAAAGTAAAAACAGTGGAAATAAGGGTGCAGTAAATGGTAACTCAGAGAGGGAAAGGGAATAGTAGGAACATGTAGCTAAGGGTAGTATCCTTGCCATATGGATCTACCACAGCCTGAGTAGTTGATCTGACATTGTCTCTGGACGCGTTGTCTAACGGTGACTTATGAAAGTGAATTGATGAGCTGATGGCTTTTCCAGGTGGGAATGCTCTAGCTTCATCTTTCTGTCAAAAGATGTTTTAAAATCCTTGTCAAAGAAAAATATTTAAAATGGAATGATGTGACATGCAATTATCGCACCTGAATTAAATTATTACTGTAGAATGTTCATGAGGCTTGGATTATTTTCATTTTACATCTTTGGTTTATTACCTTTGTTTAACTGCAACTCAAGTTAATTTGAATTACAAGGTGTCTAATTAGCATTATTAGAAAAATGCTAATTGTTGTCCTTGGCGTGTATATTGGCTTATTTTAGATTTTGTATTTTTGTGTACTACTTCATTTAGTTCATATATTTCCCATGCAGACATAGGTTATGATTCATTTGAATTGCAAGACTGGCCAGATCTTCTCTGTCTAAAAGGTATGAAGTTGCTTAAATGTTTCTCTATGACAAAACTTAGATTAAATTGTTTCTTGTTCGACATGAAATTATAGTTGTAACGGGGAAAAATAACCAAACCCCTTCACACAGAAAACATGTCTGCCACCTACCCTGTTCTGAAAGATTCTCCTTAAGGAGGGGAAAAGTTCATCAAAATCCCTATTGTGAGTGACAGAATCACCAGCACGTTTTCATACCAAATTTCAAATATGTTTAATGAATTTTAACCCTACCACCCAGTTATGGAGAGGTGAAAGACATGAGGACTGGCTACGAGATCCTGAAGGTGCTTCACCTCTGAATGGCTGACATTTCCCTGGAGCTCTCTGACTGGAAGGGGTTGACTTCTTGTGTGGTTAAGGGATAGTTTATCCTTATGCTAATTACTTTTCTCCTTTTTTTTTTTTTTTTTTTTTTAATTGTGCCAAGTCTGTCAGGGCCCTGAGGGCACTGAACAGGCCTCAGCAGCCCCCTTTCACCCTGCATGGAGCTGTGGTGGGGCTCCTGGGGGGAGGCTGCCTCGGGTGGCCCTGGCCCTGGCCCTGGCAGTGCCTGGGGAAGGAGGGCCTGCTTGAGGCTGCTCCTCCCAGCCCTGAAAGTCCTGTGGGACAGTGTCCATGAGCTGCGGGCAGCTGCCATTTTAAAAAAGCTGAGGCACAAATTACGTTTTAATTCATATTTAGTCAGTTTACAGCTTGTAACCGTGACTGGGGGTGGAAAGGATAGGAACAGAAGCGGTATTTTGGGTAGACTTTGAAAATAGCCTGTGCACTTTCTGATTTCAGCCAAAAGCCCTTAAAACATGGATGAATAATTTTAATGTAGAGAATTGTAGCTCAAACAACTATGAATATGCTCACTCCTGTTGGGGTGTGCTCAGCTCAGCCCAGAAGAGGGATGTGTCTTTGAGGTTTTGATTTCTCCCTTCTGTGAGCTCCTTGGACTCATGGTGATCTGCCCGCTTCCCTTCAGGAAGACCCCTAAAATGTCACCACAGCAGTAACAGCAACTGAAGCCTGAGGGTCTCTTTTTATTTATTTATTTATCTATTTATTTATTTGTTTATTTAATTCTGTTCCTGGATATACTGACCTCAATGGGATTTGCTGGTGTTAACACTTGTAACTGTGGATCGTTTTTTTTTTTAATGCTATAATTTCAGTGGGCACAGTAGATACATGGCACATCTAGAGAATAAGATATTTTCTCCAGTTCTGTTTTCTTTCAATCTTGAAAAAGCATTTAATGTCATCCAGAGAAAGAATAATATATTTTTGCATTTATAGATTAGAAATCATTAGTCTGACATTATTTGAATGGCATTTGGTTGTTTGTTTTAGGAGACTCTACAACTACTTCTTTCATAGTTCTCTCTCTCCCCCTGCCCTCCACCCTTACACCCCCCCACACCCCCAAAAAATGTTTAATGACATTCTTCTCAAGCAGTCAAGCAACAGCAGGACTTTTTCAGTTCAGTTTCTCAGCTACAGTTGTATTTGAATTATTTTCATTCTCTTTTTGCCCCTTTTTGGTGGGGAGGCCCCACCGAAGTAACTGTCCAAAAGCACATTATGAATCATTTTTTTGCTAATATAAAAATTGTTCGTGCTGGCAACACAATGCAAGTTGTAAAATATTACTGATGAAGACCTGACTCTGGAGACCTTTATCTTGGGTGTCTTTGTGTAAACCTTCATTATTTAGTTGGGGTCAATGGGATTACTCTTGCAAATCCATGTCCTGTAATACAATATGAAAGAAAAGAAAGACCAGAACTTATTAAAAACATCTTATTAACAGGTTTTCTTTTGGTGTTTTTGTTTTTTTTTTTAAACAAAGATACCTATGATAAGAAAGAAAAAGTAATGATCAATAAAATAACATGATAGAAATTATTTTTACTATACTTACCTGCATTTTCAGTTACAGGTGCATTTCTCTGATCTTTGATTTGAAATAACTAGCATGCAGGAAGTCTTCCTAATTGCACAACTGTGAGTGGTTCAGCAAATTGTCAGCTACTTCATTTTGGAAGAGTTACAACTATTGACATAAAACTGTCAATTTACTAATTAGGCTGGGCACTCTGAAAGGAGAATTTCATCTCTAAGATACCACTATAAATCAAACCAATAGGTTCAATCCCACAAAGACTTGAAACATGTTATTAACTCTATTTCAGTATTATTTCTCGTATGAATAAAGCTATCCATGTGCTTTATTGATTTCTCTAATGACCGAAGTCAATAATAACCAAAAGGTTTCTTCTGATGGATTCTTTAATGTGCTGTGTAGGCTAAGTACTTAACTCCAGTCCTCCCATTCCTATTCCACAAACCCTTTTAAAAGTAGCCCCAAGACTAATTTAGTAGTCTTTTCTATACTGTACTCCCTGCTGTATGGGAGATTCCATGTCAAAGTCATTCTGTGGTAAATTAGTTAGTTTTACCTGCAGTGAAGTGTGCTGTAGGAGACACTCTCACTGCTACTCTGGTATGACATGCAGAGTCATGTCATTCACAGTAGCATTTATTAAAATGTGGGGTGTAGGAGAGAACAACTCTCCTGTGTGATTAAATAAATTACAGGTTGCCTCCTACATCCATGTATCCTATCACCCTGTCCTAGTCAGTTGGCATCAGTCTTGGCAGAAATGTCAAAAAAATAAATAGTTTTGGAACAAAAATTACTCTCTTGCTGCTAGAAGCGGCTTTTGTAGGTCTGTAAACTGTGGGTAAGCTTTAACTACCTCTGCCTTCGTGATAAGCTTTGCGGCTAAGCAGAGGATTTTGGTTATAAAGGTTGCCAATCTGGCAGTTTTTACCTCTGATAGATTATCTAATGTAATAAATTTTCAAGTATTGTAAATAGAACATCTGTAAAAGGCTAGCAAGCACTTCCTGGCTAAATCACTAGTAATCTCTTCTATAAACTCTGTTTTTAATTTCTCTGGTGGTGGATGCTGTTAGGCTGTGCTTTGGGAATTTGGAGGAATGCATTTTGTGCTAAACTGGATATTCCTGTTCGTAGAGTTTTACTTAGGAACAAAATAATAATGTCTAGATGATATCTGAGCATTCAGTAGAAACGTAGCATGTGTCTTATTTAATAAACATAGTATAGTTGTATTAATAATTGTCCAGGTAAAGAATGCTGAAATAAACAGGGAGCTTTATATGAACGTTGTGATTCAAATAGATTAATTTCTTCTGAATTGAAATGAGATCTCCAATCTCTTTGCTATTAGAAACGTTCCATACGAATCTTTTTTGCTGAGTCTAATTGAGTATCGCTCCTGTAACAGCTAGACTTTTCTTAGTAAGTGCTTCAAAATATGATCAGATTGCTCTCCTAAATTAAGCCTGTTAAGAACTTACAAAACGTGGATCAGTGCATCTAAAGTCTTAATTTTTCATCTCCATTACTGCACTAATAAAATAGGATAAAAGCTTTTATTTAAATGCGTTATATCCATACTATGCTCAGAAGAAATTATCTAGCATTCAGCAATGCCACTCTAATGACAAGTGTGGAATGTGAATAGCAAATCATGTTCTGGGTTAGGGATGCTGAGTAAAAGTATGAATGCACTGGCTTACCAATAGTAACATCAGGCTTAATCAATACCAGTTTGTCTATCCAAGAAAAAGCCCTATTCTTTCTTCCTTTTCATAGACTCTAGACTTTGCCCAGTTCCTTGGGCACTTATCACCTGCTGACCCTTCTCCAGCCTTACCCATCTGTTCTGAGATGTTCAGGACCCTCCAGGATCTGACTATGTGTAGTTGTCTTGCAAGTCACTTGCTCTGAAATATTATAGAGGTAGCATAATAAGAATAAAAGTCTTGGAAGGTGCTAGATTTTAGAGAAGCAGACAAGCTTTAGTCGGGTGGTGCTGAGGGAAGCAGCTCCGATGATTTAGTAAAAATGTCTATGCCATTGTAGGAAAATGTGCATTCCTTTAAAATTATTTTTCTAGGCTGAGGTGCTGGTACTGTGAAAGCGAGATCCAACTTGTATTGAGAAGAGTAGAAGAAAACAGCAGCAAAAAGATTGTGTCATCTCTGCTAAGATGGGTTAGGTTTGTGACAGTAGGTGGGATCTATTGCTGTTCATGTAATATTCATCACCTGTGTTAAGCTGTGTTTGCATATGTATGTTTACCGTTAGAATACATCTTGGTTCCTACTGTGTCTGGGGGACAGAGCTGTCTGTCTGTACTAACACTGGAAGCAGTGAATTGTGGTAGCTTGGTGTGATACCCCTGTTACAGAGTGGCAAAAAGGAAATCAATTTTTATTAAGCAATCCTAGCATTTTGGTAAGCTTTTTTGTCTTTTTGCCTCAAGATACTAAAATCATGCTGAGGGTGGCACCATACAATGGTTAGCTCTTCAAATACTCATGTAGACAGGTCAATAGCCATCATTTTGCAGAGGAGTCTGAGTGCTCACATAGTTTGCATTGGATTTAGCATTTTTTCACTGGCTTGTATGCTGATATTTCAAACCCTCTCAAGTACCTGCAATTATTTCTTACATTATTTTAAAAATCCTTCTGCATTAATACTTGTCCCTTGGTTGGGTCATTTGCTCAACATTTTAACGATTTATGTCTTTCATGTAGATATTAGCAGGTACAAAGATGTGTTTTAATGATATTCTGCTGCATATTGTTCACTGGGGGAGAATATAAAGCAGGGAAAATACAAAGCATTGAATACATGGATAGTTTCCAGCCTTTTAAATGATTCAAAGTCTTTGATGAATCACTGGTTTCTATTGCTGACCTCTGCTTCTGACCTTTCCCTGACTTCACAGGTCAACAGTTCTGTCAGCAACTGCATTTTGAATAATTTGTCATCTGAGATATCTAGATAGTATTTCTGTTCTCAGAGATTTTTTTTTTCTTTAAGTGGTTGTGGACCAAAATTCAGTTGTGGTTCTACACTACAAGATCAGATCTTGGCTACTGGATGGAAAGTGTGCGGAGAGTAGAGTGTGCTGTCCCCTGTACTGGGCAGCAGTACAATATACTGGTGGAATGTACACAGGTTTCCAGTACTTCCCTCCTACATTGAAAAAAACCACCTCAATCCTCCCTGTTCTTCATATGCTGCATAGGAGCTTCAGTTCAAATTTAACGTGCCAATTCCTGACTTTTTTTTTTTTTTCTTCTGTCTTCCCCCTCAAAAAGGGAAGGAACAACTACTATACACCCAAAGCATAAAAATTCCCATACCTGATTATTTGGGAAATACTCAACTACGTTTGATGTGAGTTTTTGTATTCGATGTTATACTGGTGTTCTCTCTATTTCTTTCTTTAGTCTGTCATTTTCCTATTTATACACTGGAAAAGTCTTCTCCGATACATGCATTTTAATGCATAGCTTTCTCTGTGAGCCATTTGGCTGCATACAAGAGGGGCAGTTGCATTAATCTTGCAATCAGAAGGCTTTGTTCTTCTCACAGTGTGTTCTTGATTAGTGCAAACTAATAATTACAAACACTACAGCATGCAGTGTTACAACACCACAAGTGATTGGCTGGCCTGCAGTTTGACAGGCTTTTCTTAGACTCAAGAAAGAATGATACAAAAATTACATTTCGAAGTGTCTATCTCACCAGAATTCCTAATTTTATTTTGATGCAATTATAGCAACGACATTTAGTAGTGCTGTTGCTAAAGAAACGTTAACATTTTGAATACACAGTGTTTTTCAAGGTCAAATGTCTCTTTTGCTATTTTTTTTTTTTTTGAAGGTGGAGAACTGAAATTCTCAAGCACACTAAATCTTTTAGAAGTGTATTACATTATCATTAATAATAAAATACAACCCTGAAGAATGCCAAGCACAGATGTGGGAAAGGAGTTTTTCCCTTTTTTACAAATTTGGAAAGTGAGGCATAGAATTCTATAGGATTTTTTGTTTGTTTGGGTTTTATTTTTTGTTACTTTCCCCACACACACTCCTTGCTGCCAGACAGGCACAAACCCAAGATACTTTCCAGTCCATCTTGGATTTTTCCTCCTGGATTAATTTGTCCCTTAGCAAGTTGATCTGACTCTTGCTAGAACAAAGAGAAAATGCTGTTGACTTAAAGCTGAGTCTGGTCAATGTTATCAAAAGAGTTAAATGCATCTGTCTGTCTTATAGGTTTTATGCCCATCATAAGAGTTAGTGTAAAGAAGTTTTGGATAGGGTGGGGTTTTATGAAGGAAAAAAATAGGAAGCTTTTAGCTACAGTGCGAGTGAACATCTGAGTAGTTGCTGATAGTGTGTATTGTGCTACTAGTTGCCTGTGTATATGCTTTTAGCAGGCCTTAAGTGGAAGATAACATACTCTTATTTGAGAGCTGCTTCATGCGAAAAGTACTCTTGTATGTGTGAGAAATGTTGTGAGGAAATTATTGCAGAGAGTGACAGCACTGTAAATTCACACCATGCCATATAGAATGCTAGCTTTCCCTTGTAGATAAGACCTTAAGAGGTGACCACAAAATTCATACTACTGTTGTTGTTATTAATAAATAAAAAGATATTGCCATATTAAACATATTAGGACCTGATCCAGTGCTAGTTGTAGTAGCTGAATTCCAACAGTACTCAATATTGCATCAATTTCTTTCTGTTCTGGTTTCTTTAGGGATGCTTTCTTGGCTACATTTTGCAAATCAGCTGCTTGTTTCTCAACTACTGTAAGACTGTGGCATAATCAACATAGTGACACTGTTTCAAATCCATTTTAAATACGCACTTTTCTAGAATCTCACTCAACCTTATAAATTTTCCTATGCATGTTTTCTTTCTTGCTTAAGAATTACTATGCCTTCTTACATTTTTGTGATTATGGACCTAGACCTGCAAACTATTGAATACTTGGGAACCTTTCTCCTGAAATAACTTCAGTGAAGTTAAAGGATTAATTACTCTAAAAAGTTTAACTTGAAATATTTTCTTCTTATGAAATCAAGATAATTAGTACCAGAGTTGATAACATATACCCGTGGAACTGCTTCTACAAGACTGTTTTAAATTATCTTAGTCTGTAGCAATCCTGTGACTATTTTTGTGTGTATACTGGCATAGCATCATTAACTTTGAGAATCTCATATTAATCATGCAAGGATGAAGTAACAGGAAGATTTACTGTTGATGTCATTTTCAGGACCAGGAAAAAAGTGATTGTGCTTGGGGTTTGGGTGGGTCGTCTTGGGTGCGTTTGGGTTTTTTTAGGGTGGTTTTTTATGAGTGTTCCCTCCTGTCCCCATCCCCTCCCTGCCCCCAAATTTTATAAAGCACACTTGCTTCCTATTTCTCATGCTTTCTTTCTAATATCCGCTTCCCGAGTGTAAATTATGTAAGGATTATCCAAAGAAATACAAACCTACTGAATTCCTCTAAATTTGAAAAATAAATGTTCTAATAAATATATGCTAAGAAATTTGAATATGAAGGAAGAGGGATAGATTTTAAGGAAATGTTAACTTGCTAGTCTTATTTGTCTTTAATAAGTCAGTGAGTTACGTGCTATCCTCATGGAGGGAAATTCAAGGCCTGAAAAGGGAAAAAATAGAAGACTTTCATTAATAGCCACTTGACCAGACGATGATAGCAAATCTAACATGCTGGGGAAAATCAAAAGCTTGAAAGTGTAGGAAAAACAATGATAATGGGATATTTAAATTACTTTCATGTAAATTAGGTTAAGTATCTTGTCAAACCATGATCCCAAGAGTGAACTTTTAGATGCAGTCAGGTTATGTTACGGAAAAGTTGATCAAAGAACCTGCAAGAGAAGGTAATGCAGAGGACCTGATTTATAATGTTAGTAACAAAGACCTATTCTTTAACAATGACTGTAATATATTTACATTCAGCAACTTCCCAAAATCTGAGCAAGATGCAAGTGTTGTGCTTAATTTTTTGAAAAAGAGAAGCCATGTAAAAGTAAGGGTGCTTATTGAGAAGAAGCCAGAAGGAGCAACTTAAAGAGTTAAATCTTTGGAGGAGATGTGGAAATTATACTGGAATCAAAGATTATGTGCACAGAAATTTAAGGAGGACTGAACGGAAACTAGCATGACTAAATTGTGGGGGTGAAAAAGAAAAAGGAGGTTTTTAGAATCAAGGATGCATCTTTCAGAAAAATGAGTAAAATGAGTAATGAGACACATTAAAACAAAACAAAACCCCAGCAAATACATAATTCCAGCATCTTAAATATAAAAATGCATATTAGGCAAGCAAAAAAAAAAGTTTATAACTTGCAAGCAGCAGAAAAACTGTTACTGAGTCCTTTTAAAGTATAACAGGAGCAGAAAGTGTAAAAGTCCACTAGATGATTGCTATATAAAACAAATACTTGGAGAGGATGAGGTATACAGCTGATTTATCCTTAGGAACAAACAGATGGGTTCAGTATGGAGGAACCTGGGAAGTACCTACTAGAAGCCCCTCTTAGGATGCATACTTCATGTGCTGTCGAAGTGGCAGATGGAATTCAATGTATGTTAATACTAGGTCATGTGCACTGGGAAAAAAAACCCAAATTTTATATATACATGACAGATTTTGACATAACTGTTACATTCAGGAATGAGATCTAGGAGTTATGATAGATAGTTCCACAAAAGTGCTGCCTCAGTGCTTAGTAATCATCAGCAAAGTAAATTACATTTTAATAATTATTTAGGAAAGAAATAAAGAACAAATTCAGAGATACCATCTTCCCATTCACTAGTCCGGCACATGAGTAAGTCTTGTATACTGTGTGATGTTTCTCATATTCTAAAAAGATAGAGTAGAATTAGAAGAGCTACCAAGAGAGTAAATACTTGATCAAAAGTAAGGAACAGCATCTATATGAGGAATGGCAAGGTAGATTACTTTTCTTCCTGGAAAGTAAACTATTGTGAGAGGTATGCTAGAGATCTGCATAACCTTTGGTGGCATGGGGAAAAACAAAAAAATGGGGGAGCGTTGAATGAAACTTTCAACTACTGAGTTGAAAACAATTAAAAGGAGGTGGTTCTTTACACAACACCTGAGGGAGGTTCTCCTGTTCTTCCTTCAAAATCTCAAGAATGCTCGAGCTTCATAAGAGGTTAAAATTCACTGGAATAATTGATGGCAAACTTGATTTTTAAAGTGTTTTAAATAATGAATTCAAGTTTCTTTTTTTTTCTCTCCACAATTTCAAGTACAGTATTATTAATTTATACTAGCTACACACTACTGCAGCTGTCTTTCTCCCAGAGTCAAATCTACCAGTAGTCACCCCTGTGTCTGCCTGCAATACAACTTACACATGTTCAAGTTCTATTTTACCTATCTCAAATGCCAGCACTTCAGCTATGACAGTAGAGAGCAGAGCTCAGTGCAGACCAAGCTGTTTTACTCAACTTTTCAGATAGGCTGGATCAACCTTTTATAGCTAAGTTCCCACTACTAAGTGAGTTCAAAGCTCTCTCGGCTGTGTCTGCACTATGCTGAAGAAATGTGTCATACAGAAGTAAAAAGGAGATGGATTTGGTTGTGGTACTGGATTACTTTGTAATCCAACTATGATTTAAGTAGGCGCTAATTTCACTAATGCAGTTAAACCTCTTGACTGCCATAATTTCTCTTCTGGGTAAAGTTTTCCTGTTATTCCTGAGTAGTGACACTTTTGCAAACACTGAGTAGTCCAAGTAGCAAATATTTTAATTATTGATACCTTCTTAGTTGTTTATTTCTACAATGTATGTGGATATCTGTAAGCTTCATATCTATTTCTCAGATTAATTTTTTTTTCTACAAATTAAATTTTAATTGGTATGAGATCAATATTAAAAGAGAAGACTTGCACTAATGTTATTTAAATTTTTTATGTGCTGGGAAATATTTTTATAATTGTTCCTATATATGCCATATATATAAATACTCTTCTTTGATAGATCATCCTGTTAACCACACTATTTTGCAGTTGTGAAATATTAATAATGCTGATTTGTAATCTTTAAATTTACTCTGAGTTTTGTAGTATGCTCATAAATGAACTGTTTATATTCAAAATGTCATAGCAAAGTTGCTAAGGATTTTCTATCAATTTTCTTTCTGGGTTTTTACGTTGTTTTTTTTATTAACAATGACTGACAAATCTTGAAGCTAATGTAAACATCCAGGAGTCTACTCACAATTCTCACTTCACATTTTCATTATGTTGTATTAGAGTTAGGTAAAGGCTTTATCTGGTGACAAGAAGTCTAATTTGTTTACAGTAAACATCAAAATTCACATTAGCAGCCCATGAAAACAGAAACACATTTCAGTAAAGCTGGAGCCATTTAATGGTTAAACAACAAAATACAGAAAAGCTACTTAATCTAGTCTTTGTTTTACATTCCAGACTTTCTAACTGTGCATTCTACTTCCAACTGTTGTGTTTTTTCCCTTTTTCCCCCTAGTCAGCTGCAGGCCCAGGTGTACATAGTGTTGAACCAGAAGATGAGTCTTTATAGCTTTTTAATCATAATTAAGTCAGTGCCTGTCTTAAGCTGAGAAAAGTTTACCTACTCTTTGACTCCTGTTCACAACACTCAGGGTGGAGGGGCTGTATGTCCTGTCAGTGACTGAGCTTTACTGATGGATATTGTCATATAATCTGATTGGACTTTTTCAGCGTAAACATGATAAAACTGTCTAGCTAAAGTCTAAAAGAAATGGGGGTAGGAAAAGCAGCAACAAAACCAACTTATATATGTTTACTTATTAAGTAGATTAAAGCCTTTATATGTTTTGGTTTTATTTTGAAGGGTCCATCTTGCTGGGATGATGTGCTGATTCCCAACAGAATAAGAGGTGTTTGCCAGTCCCCAAGGTGCAATGGAAACATAGCGGTAAGATTTCGTCATGTTTCTCCAAGTGCTGTGGCACTTACAAGAATAACTGTTTGTAGCAATTCTAACCGTATGAGAATTGCATAAATGAATGTAAATTGACATGTATGATACACTTCAAAAGAGCTGTTCAGCATCAGATAATATATCTCCCATGTTTAGCAAAAGGGAGGAGCTTGGTCAGTTGCTGCTTGGAATGAAGGAGGAAATCATTTTATGTCATATCTTTAACTGAAGTAGAATTCAGATATTTGTAGGTCCATAGGTTAAATGCAGAATGTAATACTTAAATGTTTATGTCAATGCTTATTTTATAGTTATTGTGTATATATCAGTGCCCTGAAAGCTTCAAATTTCTATGTCATCTTGCGTATCAGATCTTTCATATCAGGTTTTTAGGCTTTGTCCACAGAAGCAGATTCTTCACACTGATTACTTTACAATCTGTTCTCCCACATGCTCATCATTGTTGTTTACTTCAAGTGTTTCTTGAAGTGACATAAATGAAAAGCCTGAGTAAGAAGCAGCATAGACATCTCAAATTCTTAATGAAGATTTTTCAAAACATTATTTATGTATACTTATATTTTTCATGTGTTAGAAATTGTTCGATAGGTCTTAAAGTTACTTCCTTCTCAAGAAAAAGCTTAATTTGAGGTGTTCCTTCGGGACATAGCTTTTAAAGACAAACTCAAAACTTTGTACATATGAAAGGATTCTCTTCGTCAAAGATTTGCAGATTGGGACAACATAAGTGCTTTTCTTCAGAGGCAGTCACCTGCTCTGGTGCAGTCTTCTCTTTATCTTCCCTAGCAAGACAGTTGTGAAGTGGTGTGTCCATGCAGTTCCATAGGTGTCTCGTGCTTGGCCACAGATGGTGTCAGGAAATATTTTATCTAACTTTAGACACAAAATGGTTGTTTTAACAGCATGGGATTTATGGCTGTCTCCACACACAGCCAACAGAAACTGAGGTCTTGCAGCTTTTGGGCTTCTACTTCTCTGTGTGCTCCTTGTAGTAGTGGATCAACCACTCTCTTCAAAGTGGCAGGTATTAGACATTCAGGTACTATTCTCTCAGCAGTACTGAGCTCTGTTAGGTGTGTAAAAGAAAGCACCGCTTTGCCTCTGGGCAGATTGGCTGTAGTCTGCCTCTTGTTATGCTTCAGGAACTAATCTAGTTGTAAGAGGGTTGACTGCCTGACTTAACTTTTGCTACCTGTTTGTTGTCACTGTGCCACTACCATCACTGGGGAGAAGTCTTTCTTGTTTTCACTTCTTTCTTTAAAGATGACACAGGAAAATGAAGAAGATAAAACTTGCTTTTGACATGGATGGGAGTCTCCTTGGCAGGTATCCAGCTTGAGCCCTTATATACAAAATCATCAAGATTCTCAGTCTTGTTACCTTTTGAGACTCCTAGAACATATTTGACTGATCTGCAGCTACAAATTCACCACTTTTGTTACCCAGTCTGTCTGTGAAAAAGGTACTGAAATAATGCCACTTTTGGCAACCCTGCTTCCTGAGTTACAACACATTCCCTTATTGAACTAATTAATTTTTTTTTTTTAAAGCAGAAAATGGAGCAACACACCTTCCTGGCTTTGTGGGTTAAAAAAAAAAAAAGCACTGACCATAAGACTGAAATCTTAGCTGGCTAATGTTGTGGCAAACAACCAATAACTAGTCAACTAAGTCCCATGACTCCAGTTGCTGTCAGTGCCTCTGGCCAGTTGCATGCTTAGCAGGGCCAAGGTTTGATGTTATCTTTCAGTAAGGCATCACTGAACAAAAATCAGGGGTCATCCTATTTTAGGCAGACATGTTGCAAATGCAGCTTCAGACCACCAGAACTACAGGCACGAAGCTGTTATTGGAGAAATGTGCTGTTCCTTTATTTCTAATCTGAAACATTTTCCCTTTCTACCAGCTACAAACTGCTCCACGCAATGCTGTTAGAACTGAACCAGACTGGGATGTAAGAACAATCCTCCTTTTTATGATCTTGAACAAGAATTGCCAGCAATATTGATCTAGTCATGAAAAATTAAGTCATTAAAAAAATTACTCAGATTCACTTATCTATCTATCCAGTAGGGAGCCCTGCACCAGATCTTTGAATTAGTGACTTGTTGAGGTCCTCTAGTCCCTGAAAGGCATCCATCTTGTGTTTTGGGGTGAAATTTTTTTCAGCCTCAATCACTGTAAAAACACATCTTTACTTCCTAGGAAATCTTCCAGTCCAAATGTTTAAATTGCTGAGCCTTTTGGTTTGTCTTGCCCAGAGCTGGAAACAATAGAGATCCTATAGATGTGCCTCCAGGGATTTGTCACTCTTTCTTGCTCTGGTAAAACAGTCCAGCTGTTTGGAAAAGAGAAAAAATAACCTGAACTAATTTACAGGTTGAAACCCCTGAGCTGTTCTTGGCTGTTAAAATCTTTGGGAGATTAAGTCACATTTTACAATTAAGTATTTGGCTTTGCATTGTCATGACAAAGTTTGTGCAATTATATTTTGTCTGTCTCAAAGAGCTCCACAGTGTACATGCTTCTTTACAGTGATGGATAATGAAGAAGCTTTAAGACTGTTAGTTGTCTGTTATCAACAAACTGCAAATACTGCTGTTTAAGCAAAGCAAAAAAGATTCCTCCATTGTTTCTCCCCAAGACATAAATATTTTCCTTAAAAATTGTTTTTCATCAGTCTCCACTTCTCATAAACACCAGTTTGCAACATCCCCTCAAGAGGCAATGTGTTTTTTTCCCAAAACGCTAATTTGTATGTATTTTGATGGAAAATTAGTCTCTTGCAAGAAATTACGGACTATAATTCTTTTGGTTGCAAATATGAAAATAGAGTAATTGATGATATTAGAAAGCAATAGAAATCAAATTTCAATTTAGTTAAATAAAATTTATAAGTGATTGCCAAAAGATATAATGAATATCTTAATGATAAATGCATTGTGACTTGATATGTGTTCCAATGTGCTCACAAATATGAAATGTATCTGATTAATTTTTGTGGGTTTGCTTGACGTAAACTAAATTGAATTTAAATTTTCATATGATCTGTTCCATGTGCTTTATTTGTGATTCCAACTACTTTTGAGCTTGGAGTGAAAAACAAAGTAAGTGTTTTGTGATTCGTTATAATCCATAATTATGAGCAAAAGAAATACAAGAGAAATAAATATAAAAGGTTAATGTTGCAATTGTAGTGTCTTGAAATATAACTGATTGCTGACTGAGAAATTGGAGAACCTGGAACAGTGCATATCAGTCCCCTGTGCTGCCTGGGGGACTTCCCCACAGTTTTACTTCATATTCATTTCAGTTATAGGCTTTTACCCCATAGCCTAGGCTCTTGAGAAGTTGTGTGTCTATCTAGAGATACAAAAGCTTACAAAGACTGGTGAAAATGGGGTCTGAACAGAGAATATGGATCTTGAAAAGGTAATAAGCGGTGTTTCTTTCAGAGATTTAATGTCAGACTACTTTATGAAACAAAATGAATAGTCTAGTGCTTTGAGAAATAGTGAACAAAATACACAGTGTAACCAAAGCAGAACTCAATGTTTTATTTCACATTAATTACAGTCTATCAAAAATAATGTATGCCCTCTGAACTTCTACAGCTCCAAAAGGATGAAGTTGGTGCGGACACTTATGTTACTGCAGTTGTAGAACACTTGAGTCACTTTTATAACAAACAAAGTATATTAATTAGGAAATGGAAAAGTTGACTTCAGCTGATTGACACATTTTAAATGAGGATCAAATTGGAGTCTTTCAAGCTGTTTTGCAAGCCAGGCCCATTCACTAAATGAGGTGGAACCTTGTACTTTTGGCGGCTGTCTCAAAACACTTCCAGCCAGAAGCACTGTATGTAGTTGTGCAGGTAGACGCTTATTCTAGAAAAATGATTGAATGCACTAGCAGTGCTCCAGGCTCGGGGTTTTCAGATGTATTTGTTTGCTTTTCTTTCTGAGTTCTTTTTCTTGTAGTTATCTGTATTCTTTGAAAAGGGCAATGCAAAGGCTATAGAAACAGACATGGTTCTCTGAAATTCCAGATACTGCTTTCACATGAGCATAATTTAGTTACAGCTTAGAATCATAGAATCTTTTAGGTTGGAGGAGACCTTTAAGATCAAGTCCAACCGCTAACCTAGCACTGCCAAGTCCACCACTAAACCATGTCCCTAAGCACCACATCTACCTGTCTTTTAAATACCTCCAGGGATGGTGACTCAACCACTTCCCTGGGCAGCCTGTTCCAGTGCTTGACAACCCTTTGGATGAAGAAATTTTTCCTAATATCCAATCTAAACATCCCCTGGTGCAACTTGAGGCCATTTCCTCTCATCCTATCACTTGTTACTTGGGAAAAGAGACTGACACCCACCTCGCTACAACCTCTGAATAGCTTGAAATGATTTTTTTTTTTTTTGTCGCTTAGCTAGATTGCCAGAGGTTACTTTGTTCAATGCAGAGCAGCACTGCAGATCAAGTTTCACAAACCCATAAAAGCGTATGAAGGCTTTACCGATAGGTGAGGGTTGAGGTTAATTAGTAAGTGATTTATGAACTGCTCTTTATATCATGAAGAAATCTCATCTGTACCTCTGAGGTCCTTCTTGTGTTGTGCCTGAATGTTATCAGAAAGCTTGTTGTAGACAGGGAGATGAAATCTTGTTCTGTAGATGAAGAGCCTTTTTTCCCTCCTACAGGAAAGTACTGCTAGTCTCAGTGTTACAAAATGGTGAAGAACTGAAGTATTGGTTTCTTATTATTGGCCTCTTTTTTTAATTATTGTTTTCATTATTTTTTTTATTATTGAAAGGATAGAATTCATTAAAGGAGGAAACAGCTCTCCATTTTTTTTTGTCAGCCAGTGTATTCTTTGAGAAACATTCCCAAATGGGTGCATAACCAAAGAGCAAAGATTACTGCCACGTTTAAAGAAAGGAGTATCCTGAACCAGTTCCTATTCTCCTTCTTTAAAAAGACAGAAATGAACTTATTCTTTTTATGAACCCAGTTCTCCTAGTTAGTGCAAAGGTGATCCAGTGGCATATTTGAAGTAATGATTCAAGGTTTTCCAGTATTTAATATTTGTAAGACTTTCAAATAATCTTAGAACTGTTTTGTGTAATTACTTTGTCCACATCAATGACTAAATCATGATAGTGAGAGCACAGTAAATTTTCCAAGAAGACATAAAGGAAAAAAAAAAAAAAAAAAAAAGCTTTGCAAAATATAGTATCAGTGATGTAGAATTTGTTATGTAGAATGTACCATACCAGAGAGTTAAAATTAAAGTGCTGCTTTTCTCAGAGCATTACAAATAATTAGTTCCAGTAGCTCAGGGAAATGGACAGAAGCAAGCTATTTCTCAACCAATTGCAAGCTTGAGTGGAGCTATCTTGGGTTTGGGTTTTGTTTTCAGTGCAATGGTAATAATTGGAACATATGCTTTCCGCTGAATAAATATAGTTGTCACGTGTAGTTGAACAAAAATTATAGATACTGTACCTGAAATGAAATTTTAGCTGCTATCCTGTTGAGGGTCTGGTATTTATTCCTTTTTTTTTTTTTCTTTTTTTTTTTGGGGGGGGGGCAGTATTTCTGATATGATTTTTGGTGGATTCAGGTTGTCCTTACAAGCAATCCGAATACATTTTATACTAAACTTTTTATTTAGTCAGTAAATACCTTTCCTTATTCAACTGAAATATTACTGAAGAAGTGTTCTTATTAAGCTCAAACTTCTGCAGTTGTCTAAAATACATACAGAACTTTTTCTGTTTATCATCCAATGAAGTGAATTTCTGATTGTGAAGAGGAGGACTTTTTCTACTTCTGTGTATACAAATGCTAATACGTTTTCTTTCTCTTCGTAGACTGATGCCATTCAAAGGTCATCAAGAGCCACAAAAATAATATGGCCCTTTTCATAGGTAGGCAGAGACAGAGCTGTAACACCACTGCAAACCACTGAAGTGGTGATTTCATAGGAATCAGCTCTGCATCAGTCCCACACTCAAGTGAATGTACATCAGTTTCTGGAAGACATTGCTGCGTCTCCAAGGCAAAATACAGGGCAAATTGTTTTGAACTTTAGAAACCTGTAGGGAAAAGTATTAATGTTCTTTATGTGTTCTTGAGATTCTTGCTTGATGTGCGGAAAGAGTTGCTGTAGACTTTAAAATCTCAGAAACAATAATAAAAGGCTTAAACAGGATTATAGGTCAGATATGGGTTAAGCCATTGTGAATAAGGAAAAATGAAAACCATTTTAATGGAAATATAAATGTACTTCTATCCCAGTTTGACATGTCTCACTACTGGTACCTTGAATTTTTTTATTCCTGATGAAGGTGGCATCAACTGTCCATCATCATAACTGAATAGCATTTTTATCTCTTCTCCAGTCCCCAAAACATGCTAGGTTTCAGCAAAGCATTTCTCAAAGAAGCAACAGGACTTCTGTGAACTTATAGAAGTATCTCTAAGTACTGGGTTTCCTTAAATATCAGTATACCCTTATAATCAAGTTCTGTAACAATGGCCTGTGTCCAGAGCAAAGATTTATTTTCCAGTTTGGTCAGTTATCTATTTTTACTCCTTTTTGGTTTTTAAATGATTAGTATATGGTCATTATACGTTGTTTTAAACAGCCAGATTCCACTATACAGTAATCTTACTGTTCCAGTGTGTGTTTGGGGGCAAAAAGTTTGCAACAGGAAGCATGTTATGTGTATTGGTTTTGTGTGGCTAGGTGTTGGTAGCGGGTGGGGTTACAGGGGTGGCTTCTGTAAGAAGCTGCTGGAAGCTTCCCCTGTGTTCGACAGAGCCCATACCAGCCAGCTCTAAGACAGACCCGCCGCCGGCCAAGGCCGAGCCAATCAGCGATAGTGGTAATGCCTCTGTGATAACATTTTTAAGAAGGAAAAAAGTTGGGACGGCGGTATTCGGCAGCCGGAGAGAGGAGTGAGAACATGTAAGAGAAACAACCCTGCGGACACCAAGGTCAGTGAAGAAGGAGGGGGAGGAGATGCTCCAGGCGCCGGAGCAGAGATTCCCCTGCAGCCCGTGGTGAAGACCATGGTGAGGCAGGCTGTCCCCCTGCAGTCCATGGAGGTCCACGGTGGAGCAGATATCCACCTGCAGCCCGTGGAGGACCCCACACCGGAGCAGGTGGGTTCCCGAAGGAGGCTGTGACCCCATGGGAACCCCACGCTGGAGCAGGCTCCTGGCAGGACCTGCGGATCTGTGGAGAGAGGAGCCCACAGAGCAGGTTTTCTGGCAGGACTTGTGACCCCGTGGGGGGCCCACGCTGGAGCAGTCTGTGCCTGAAGGACTGCACACCGTGGAAAGGACCCATGCTGGAGCAGTTCGTGAAGAACTGCAGCCCGTGGGAAGGACCCACGTTGGAGAAGTTCGTGGAGGACTGTCTCCCGTGGGTGGGACCCCACGCTGGAGCAGGGGAAGAGTGTGATGAGTCCTCCCCCTGAGGAGGATGAAGCGGCAGAAAATAACGTGTGATGAACTGACCGTAAACCCCATCCCCGTCCCCCTGTGCCGCAGGGGGGGTGGTAGAGAATCTGGGAGTGAAGTTGTGCCCGGGAAGAAGGGAGGGGTGGAGGGAAGGTGTTCTGAGATTTGGTTTTATTTCTCATTACCCTACTCCGGTTGATTTGTAATAAATCAAGTTAATTTTTCCCCAAACTGAGTCTGTTTTGCCCGTGACGGTAATTGGTGAGTGATCTCTCCTATCCTTATCTCGACCCACAAGCTCTTTGTTATATTTTCTCGCCCCTGTCCAGTTGAGAAGGAGGGGGAGTGATAGAACAGCTCTGGTGGGCACCTGGCATCCAGCCAGGGTTAACCCATCACATTATGTCTTTTCATTAAGTAACTTTTCCTGTTATTTTTCAACATTCCTCCTGTGTGATTTGAATCTTGCAATTTTATTATATTGAACAAATTTTTGAACATTTGTCATGAATATTTTTCCTTCTCCTGCATGTTTACTGTCATTAGGTTTAGCACTGAGGACAGCAATATTATGTAATCTTTTCACAGCCAGGTTGTTCCACAGGGAGCCTGTGCTCATCTGGAATAGGCTGGACTAAGAAATCAAGGGAATAGCATTCAGCTTGGATGCTTTAAATATGCAGCTTACCAAATGATTTTTTTCTTTCAAGCACACAAAGCTATTCTTCTCAAACCTCACTGTTCGGATGAAGTATGCATCATTTGTTGGTCTCCTTCTGCTTTGATCAGCTCAGACCTTGGTTTCAGTTGAGAGCAGAAATAAATTCTGTAGCAGTTAGAGTATCAAGAGTAAAGTAGTAAATTTAATGATGTTATCAAAATGTGAATATAGTAAACCAAAGAATTTATCATCACATTATAGGAAGGCTCTGATACATTGCTATATTATTTATTCATTGTTCTTTGCGTACAGTGATGTGGTTGGTTATTTGTGAAAGGAACCGTGTCTGTCTGTCTCTTCTTGGAGCCATTAGAATATTTTCGATGTCATAATATTGCTCTGAGTAATTTTAAAAATTCTGAGATGTTTCTTAATACCAAGAAACCTCTTGACTTTGTATTTCTTTTATTTCATTGCTGTCCATGTTAATTTGCCTTTTGCATTAGAGGTTAGTCCAGATATCACATACTTAAAAAAAAAAAATTCATAGTGAGTATGATGGAACAAGAGTGCTAATTAAAATACCAGACAAGAATTCTTATAACACAACCTATTATCTGTGAAGTAAGATTGACAGCTTCTTTATCCAGACTTGAAGAGAATTATTCAGATTTCATACAAGACCAGTTTCAGAATATTTTTCATATTTACCAGAGATTCTAACCATTGCTCTTACTATTTAGAAGCTGTTACTCTCTTATGCACGGTGGTATGGCAAGTAAAAGGAATAAAGCATAAATGCAAGTTAAGTAACAAACAAACCAGACCCATCATTGTAGTTTTACTCTATCTTTTCTGTTTTGTGATATAAGAAGGTGCCAGAGCGAACAAACAGGCAAACTATTTCAGAGAATTTGCTGTTTTTAAACCCTCTTCCATTCAGAGACCTATCCATTCACCAAATTAAAGATTAAAATGGCTATGTTTTAATCACTGAGTTGTCCTATTAAACACATGTAATGCTTTGGCTTGATTTATGCTTCCACAGTGAAGATGAGAATCAATCTGAGCATCCCCAGTCAAGTTTCTCTTGCATAGCAAAAGAAGCTTCTAAATTGTCTGTGAGGAGTGTCTTTTAAAAGCCTAGTTACCTAAGCAGAACAAAGTTCAAAGTCAATCTGACTTTTAAGTTTATAACTACAGTTAATGTACATGCATTTCTTACAATAACTAGAGTAACTATAGAGCAGACATAGTACCCGCTTAATCATTTATTTTATGTCATAAATTGAGTCCGTTACTTGACCCTAATTTCCATAGAAAAACATGAGAATCCATATGCATGACTGAAACAATCAACACCTTACAGTATATTAAGATCGATCCCATGGTGTTGTTAAATGTCACCTTTAAGATGTTTATGAGCTTTCTAATCAATCACAATAGCGTATGTATCATTCTCATATTGTTGTCCCACAGACGAGGTTCGGTACCTGGTGTGCAATAAGCCAATCTTACACACAGAGCCGAGATACTTATTTTGTGTTTGCACAAAGGTGGGTGCTAGCTGATAATTCCACAAAGCTAGCACAGCACACCAAAGAACTACAATGTATTTATCCTGTTACATGATTAGTAAAAACCTGCCTAAATTTACACTCATTGGTTAGTAATCACCATCCCTTCTGCTATTGTTAGTTATATTTGAATCAGCCTCGTTTGCTATGTAAATTGGCATGCATGGTCCTTACAGGTGGGGGTGGGCAAGTCTTTTGGTCTTGAATTGAGTTGGTGGTCGTGATCTCCCCCTGCTGCCTTTATGTTTCCCCCAGTTACCACAGATTTCTGTTGACTTCATACTTCTTTGGCAATCATCCAGCTTTCTCGGGCCTTTTGGGACAGGATGTTCCCTTTTTATCAGTCTTCGGTTCCGCAGAAAAGGGTATAGTCCTTAGCAAAGCATCCATTGTTTGTACAAAGTACTACACAATGAAGCTAATGATTAATGGTCATCCTAAATTAAACAGAGTCACTATAAACTAGGCATTAACCAACATATGGTTTTACTTAGTCTACAATATCGCATCTGTAATGATAGAAATGCAAGCCTGTAAACAATTGCTTTGTACTAGTCTATTTTTAAATTACAATGAACTATACAAGCAATTTTTAGCATGCATCAGTTTGATCCTCCAAAAACTTTCATAAACATGTTAGCACTTGTTTTAACTTCTTTCCATATATGCCAATTTCTGTGTTGCTTCATTTTTTTTTTTTCTTTTATTTCCATGATGAACAGTTGTGTCCAAAGCATAATTTGTTAGGGCGATCTGATATGCATGCTAGTATTTTAAGATCCTTTCCGGTCCTATGAAAATGTTTGGGAATCCAGAACTGCTGAGATACAAAATATGAAGCCCGAAAGATCCACTACAGCAATCCTTTGCATCACAGAAACTTCAAATTGTGTAATTGGCAGGTGTGGGTGGGAAGTAAGTGATCCATAGATATAAAAGCAGAAGGTACATACATTCTGATCATTTCACCTAACCTCCTATGTAACACAAGTTATGATCCTTTCCTGGAGTAATAGATTTTTTTGAACGAGAACATATAATTCGGGAAAACATACGTCCTTGACTTAAAAGCCAGTGGTGAATTAAACAAACAAGAAAACCCTCCCTTGATTTATGTGGTTAATTAATTACCTTGCCTGTTAAAAATGTGTATTTCTCGTATGAATAGTTAAAAATGTCCAAATTTTAGTACAATTTTTTTGTCTAGCTTCAGTTTGTCTAGCTTCAGTTTCTGTCTACTGTCCTTTATCATCAAGAGCCCTCTGTTTTTTCATGTTGGTGTCCATAGACTAAAGTTCAGATATACCTTACCCTTTCCTTGAATGTTCTGAGAGGTAAGTAATAAAACCTCATTTTCCAGTCCTTAATCATTCACTCAGCTATCTGCTGCACTTTTACCAATTTTCCACATTTTTCATAAGTTTCACGCATCAGAACCAAGCAGTGATAGCAGTGATACTATTAGTGCCGACTACAGAGATGATACAGTCTGCTTACCTGTGTTGATATCCAGCACTTTTATTAAACAATTTAATGATAATGTCATCCTGAGGGTTCCAGTTCAGCTGATAATCCACCAAAAACCTCAGTCATTTCAAATTGCTGCCTCCACGGACAGAGTTCTTCCTCCTGCATGCATGGCCCTTACTTCTAAAGGTGTGACTTCATTTTTGGCAGTTTTAAAATGCATTTTATGTGTTTGATGTCAGCTGAGCGAGCTGTTCATGCGGCTTTGCCAGTGACTTTTACTTTTCATTATTTTTCACTCCCTCAGATTTTGTGCCATCTGAAATGTTTGTGAGCAATAACTTTGTGTTCTTCCAGATTGTTAACAAATGTTTTGAATAGCATAGGGCTAGGAGATGATCACTGCAAGACCACCTTGAAAAACAGACATTTGATGATTCGCTGTGGGGAAATTACATTTTGAAACGTATCAGTTAAATCCATCTAACATTGATCTCATAGTGTTCTCGTTTCTTAATCAAAACTTCAGTGCCATATCAAATGCCACACTCAAATCTGGGTAATTCGCAACGTCACTATTACATAGTTCCACTAAATTTGTAATCTCATGAAAATGTCAGGTTAGTTTGATAAGGTCTAGTTACCATAAATCTTTGTTGATTGACATTAATTACACATCCTTCTTTTATTAATCAAGTACCATATTAGCTATTTATTCTATCCAGGGCTGGTGTCAGGCTTACATGCCTATAATTACCTAGATTACCTCATAGAAAGCTGTCCTAAACTATGGCATGATGTGGTTCTGTTCTTGTAAAGCTTTCTATTTTAAATAGTCTCTGAATGTGGGTGGTTTTGTTTTGCCACCGGTGCATTTTCTAAGGAGGAGCGGAGAGGGGCAACAGCACTGAAAACAACACCTATGGGACTTTGGAATAACCTGCAGAGGTGCTGTGATTATATTATGGAAATTTTTGTTAGGCCTTTAAATGGATCTACTTAAAAGCAATTACAGATTAAAAATGCTTACTTCAAATACTTGATTAGTGAAGAAAGAAACAAGGCAGTTGACTTTTCTTAGTATTTAAAGATCTTTAATATGTTTTGGAGTCCTTTGCATTGTAGTTACAAATTATTTCAACTCTACATTCCTTCTCGGTTACCTCTTCAGGAAACTATAATTAGATCTTTTTTTTACAGATATTCTCAAAGTAACCTCATTCTGGAGTGGATCAATTTTTCCTTTATAATGAAATTCTGTTATTCTACTTCTCAGTGCAAAAAAATCAATAATAGGTAAAAAACTGAATTATAAAATAGAATTAATTCTATACAAGGACAAAAGAGCTAAATTATTTATCTTGGAAATAGAAGTTAAAGCTTTTAAAATTAAGATCTATCCTTGTTTAAAAAAAAAAAGTGACTACTTATTCACTCTTTCCAAGTGTAAAAATACAATATTTGCACAGTATATTGGACATTTTTTATTGGCCACAGACGGTGTCTGCATCAAAAACCACCACCAGCAAACATAACAAGTATGATTTAGAACAGTTGATTATACATTAAATGTTTTTTTATTTGACTATTTCTTTAACAAGCTTTTTTTTTTTTTTTTAACCAATGCATTATTTTTGGCACCATAAAAATCCGAAAACTGAGATCAAGCAAGGTCTTTGGAACTGTTCATCAGTTTTCTCATCTCACCAACAGAGTAAAGAGTTGCTAATAGTTTTTGAGCTGGAATTTGCGTAGACGTTCTGGGAAACCAAGAGGAATTAATTCATGTCTACTCTGTGCTTAATGGTCTTGGGAAGTTTAGCTCATCTTGCATGTATTGCTACCACCATTTCTATTTACAAGTGGGGAAATGTCACAATTTTGTAAAAGATTGAACAAAATATGCTGAAGATTATAATGCTTTCTTTAAACAAATCCTCTGCTCTTTCATGTTCTTCAGTTAACACTGTCACTGAAAGAAAAAAAAAAAAAAAAAAAGTCCTTTGTTGCTCATTATTTTTTGTGTCTGTGGTTCAGTTCCAGAAAACCTTAACTTGAAAACATGAGCATTAAGTATGCTTTCAGATAAATTTTTTTTTTCCAGTGTTTTATTCTGTCTTATATGAGCAATTACTTTGCATGGTTGTGCTAAGCTGCTAGGTTTCCCTGGTCCTTCAAAATTACCTTTTAAAAATAAGCCATTGTTTTGAACACAACTTCACATCTCCCTCAATGATTAGAGTTCTTGAAAATTTTTTCAGATAGTGTAGCTGCTTCATCATTTGATGAGAGGCAGTTTCAGGTGAGTTGAAGATTTACCCTGTAACAGGAATCAGTGAGAATTTTGGCAAGACTGATAACTTGTTAATATAAGTTAACAGCTTTTCTCTGAATTTTGTGATGCCCCTGGATTTACGTAAAAAGCAGTTAATGTTTTGTAAATGATCATTTTTATATTCTCCTTGAGACTGTCAGTATCAAGGGTCTGATGTTATGGAAAGTGAGCAGAGCTTGCGTTCCTCTGACCAAATCCTAGATCATTCACAGCTCCTGTAATAATTCCATTGACTGTGCTGAAAGGTAGATATATTTGCAAACCAAAACTGAATGTAAATGCACCTTTAATATTTTTAAGAGAATTTACTTCTAGAAATGTCTGAGAAACATGTTAACGATGCACTGAAGCAAGGAATTCATTCTGTACCCATGCTGTCAATAAAGACTTAACAACATTGTAAGATTATCCCTATTTTGGCCTAATACAGTGTTCTTTTCCAGTTGTGTTCAAAATAGCCACAGGGAGATTCCTCTTTGCACAGTACATGTTTAAACTGCAGAACTCTTTACCATGATACATTGTGGAAGTTACAATGCTTTCAAAAAGTGACAAACTAATGGAAGAAAAATCCATTGAGAACTGTTAAATGTGAAGACACTCCTGTTTTAGGAAGTCTCTGAGCAACGAATTGCTGAAGATTAGAAACATATTCCAGGCAAATATAATTTTAAGTTTGTCCCTTGTGGTGGTTTTTGGTTTGGTTTTTTGTTTTGTTTGTTTTTAACACACATTCTAGGCATCTACTGTTAACTTCCTATTAGAGAAAAAATATTGGGCTGGATGGACTGCTCTATGATCTAGTGTGGTGAAATAACCAGATGTTACCAGAACAGATTTCTTAGGGAAGCCACATATTATCAGACGGAGATATAAAGGATAAATGTGACCAATACATTTGTCTTAATGTATATAAAGGCTTAGTTTTTTCAATTTACACTCTGTGTGTGTCTTTACATATTTATGTATTTATTGAGTCTTAGTTACACCTAGCATGAATACAAAAGGGAAGAGGAATCCAAATTCAGTATATTGCATTCTTATGCCAGGGAGGAATCTGGGAAGAAGGTGGGTGACTCCCACTGGAATTTGTTAATGCCGTAATATAGTGTGGAGCCTAGTAGTGAGAGCAGTGTCACAGTTACTCTATTTATGTTGTATGTTGCCCAACAAGTCCTTTCTACATGTTATTTGGAGGTGATTATACTGCTTATGTATTTGATCTATTAAAGTTTTAGAAAACATGCAGGCATTCAGGGACCTAAACAATTTGGGAAGCAGTAATTGAAGCCTCTGAACGAAATGCGGTTATATTAAAACCAGAGAAACAAACTCAAGAAGATACAGTAGAGTCAGTTCCAAACCCTAACATTGAGCTTACTCTGTTGCTTGTTTCACGAATCAGACTCACATTTTCTTTCAAATACAGCTTGTTTGATACATATTTTTGCATGCACCGTGGCAACAGGTCTAATGTGTTCAGGGAAAGCTTTTTGTAATTCAATGAATTTCAGTAACACTTTCACTGAATCTTTTGTTGCTTACTGCACATGACATATAAACAGTATGCTACTGTCTGCAGCTGTTGCAAATTCATTACTGATGATTGAAACCTTGGATTTCCACTCAAGCATGCAACATGTTCTTGCAATCATCTATCAGCAATCAAACCAGATGAAGATGATTTTGTTAGGGTACAGTATGGTTATATAGGAGACTCTCCTCAAATGTCAGGCAACATTTATATGGAAGAGTACAATTTCTTCATTCACATCTGGCAAGTACTGTTACTGAGTGTTTAATAACTGTGTCATTTTGCAGGCTGACACACTATGTGGTATACTCTGTTAGATCTAAAAGCTGGTATAAAATTTATCTTGGCATAAAATGTTTCCCACCGATAGTTTCCATGCCTGATGTTCTGGTCTGAGATTCTAAAATGTGAAGGTATTAGGTTTTGATTAACAATTGTCTACTCTGTTTTTGGTCTAGCTATTTCTAAGAGATTATGCCTGTAACTGATTTGGGATCAGTTTGTGAACTCTTTAATTTGTCTTCTGCTTCTGTGCATGCAACTTATGAATAAGGTCATTTTTACAAGTCAGAACTAAATTTAAAATAAACATGCACTGCTTATATTATGTGGTAGTGTGAGATAATGTAGTCAATGGCATCACCTGTGAGCTTCTGTCATCAGGGGCTGCAAGGTAATTCATATTGGAAATGCTGCTACAAATTATGGGCTGTGTCTCGTGGTTGATGCTAATGCATTGGGTAGCTCTTGAATAACTGCTGTCAGAAATGCCTGGATTCCCATAGTAGTATAGCTATACAGGGCCAGGCAAACGTAGTTGTCTTCAGTATACAACATGTATTTCTAGCTCAGAGAAGTCAGGTATAAGCAAAACTTCTGCTGGTTTGCGTCTAGAAAGTTTAAACTGTAATAACAAATGTCTTTCTGATTCTGCCTTGTGTCTTAATAGCCCAACTCGGGAGGATACTTAAAGTTTATACCCAGCTTTAAATATACAAATACTCTGCTGAAGTTAACACTGCTCTATGCTTTAAGCGCCTGCTCCAATGGGGCATTAATTTGTATGCATATTGATTAACTGTATAAATACATAAAAATGGCTTAGTGAAGCCCTTACAGTGTCGTTATGTGGCAGTGTGCTCCCCCTTTCCTCAACCTGACCTGTATTTCCCGTAATCATACTCGGGAGATAACCACCAGTGGTGATTGTAATGGATGGGTCTGGTCGTGATGACTGCATTTGGCTCAACATGGTTTCAGGGAAGGCAGATAACAGTACAATAGCCAAGGGCTAATTTGAACAATGCGCCCACCTAACCGCAGCGCTGGTCAGTGTCTGACTCGAGCCAAATTTTGAAGAAACTAACACCTGTAGTTGGTATGTAAATATGACTATAAGTCAATTATGTTACTCCATAAATAGTGGACAGCTCAGGGCCCATTGAGCTCTCCTGCACGGCAGCAGGATGCACACCAGGATCTGCCCTTGAGTAGGGATGCCTCTCAAGGTTAAGAGAATCCTTATTGCATCAGATGCTCGGTAAGTGAATTGGGAATAAGCGTGCTGAAACTTTGAAAACTTAGCTAAGTGATATCAATGACTTATTGTGCAGATATAATCCTTTAGACATAAACCGTTGACCAAGTCTGGGACTAGAACTGGATCCAGCTGCACCTAGACTCCTCTCTGAGAAGGTGTTTAGAATGCAAGGGGGTCCTTTCTGAACCTTGTGACTCAATGGGAGGGTCTCCCTGACAGTTTTGTCTGACCCTGTCCTCTATGCAGTAAATATCAAGTGTACCTTGCCATCGAATTTTGTTAAACCACTGTTGCATTTGCTATCAAACTTTGTTAAATTGCTGCTTTATATCAATAAATACGTTGCTACTTCTCTCTTACAAGTGAAGTGCATCACTCCATTTGTGACACATTAGAAATACTCAATATTTTGGCCTGTTTGCTGGGAGGATGCTTGGAAGTCAAGTATTTCCCTTGCATCAGTACAATGGATGGTTAGAAACATATGGCTTAAAAAAAACCCCAACACCTTGTTAAGTGCATGTTATCCACAGGCTGGTTTTGACATTATGCATTGCAACAGTTCTCTTTCAAATCTTTGTGAAATCTCATGTCTCTGAGTAATATATCTGCTGATCAGTTGTACAGTATATCATAGCAGCTCTTTGGGATTTAAGTAAGTGGGGCATTCTGAAATCAAATGTTTGAGGTTTTTCCACTGTGGTACTTCAATGTATGTGGGCAAAGTAACTGCAGTTATGAATTGTTCTTTAAAGCTACGCGTGTTTAAACTGCTGCCAGGAGACAACGAAAGAGTGTTCTAGCAAAAAGTGGGTTTTGTCCTTTTGATGCATAAAGCTGTCTCACGCTCCTGCTACCCCACCATTGCAACATCAGAACTGGCACAGGAGTGCTCAGTTGCATCAATGGGTTTTATTGTCTTCTGCTTTAAAGAAAAGCCATGTACTTCTGGTGCTTGCATGGTAATTACTAAGAAATAACCTCACACTGAACACCACTATTACAGTGCCATGAGGAGAAGCTGTAATTGTGTGCATCTCATTCTTTTCAAATAAAAACATCGGCCCCACATGAATTTGAGGTTGTAAAGGTAAAAAATAACAAAATTTCCTGTGGAGATACCTATTAAAGGTGCTATGACTTTTATGTGTGTTAGAGGTGGCACCCACAAACAGATTGATTTCTGGAAGCTTTATCTTAAACACTAGTAGGAAATAGGGCATTGCTTGCAGGATCACTAACCTGTCAATAAGGATTTGCTGTGATAACTTAATTCTTGTAATTCACAGTTTTTGCTGGAACATTTGTATAGCTGGAATTCTGTGAGAATCTCCTTCAACTGATTTTCTAGCTCAGAGAAACCTGACCTAATAAATTTGTGCAGTTTATTTAAACTTTAATTTAAAATATTTAGTTTTCTAAGTAACTGTAAAAGTCATAACTATTCTTTGAAAATATATAGAAATAAATATTACCCCCCACCAAAAGAAAAACAAAACCAAAAAACCACACCACCACCACCACCAACCGCCCCCCCCAAAAAGTGGCAAAAATTAGAAGAACGTTAGAACCTCTTAAAAACAAATAACCCACATGCATTAGCATAATACTTGCCACTACATTTAAAGTAACAGTTTCCCGTGTTACCACATATGTTTTGTTTTTATTTTAAAGGCTGTAAAATGTCATGTGTGTCAGATATTGAGTTAATTTTGAATGTATTTAGCGTCTTGGAACATGCTTCTTGAGGGCCTGTTTCTCATTTTGTTTTTGAGAAAGCTCCTGTGATTGGGAGAGGCTTAGAATAAACAGCGTGGGTTACCTAGGAGATGGCATACTGTAGCAAAAAGATTCTTAGGGGAAAAAAAAAAAAGCTCGCTCTTGCATGAAGTGGTGTTCTGTATTCATTTTTACTTATATTTCATGCTTGTAGAGAAGGGCAGATTGTTCTTAGCATCATTAGGATGGACTTGCTGCCTGTTAGGTTTGGACCAGAGAGTTCCAGGGCACCTGTCAGGAATCTGAGTCAGAGCCTGGGTCAGGTCCATAAATGTACGAGAGTGACACAATTGGAACTGTCTTTCAATTTCATGAAAACATTAATGTGTTGTATCTGGGACATCTTACCATCCATTAATATCTGTTCTCCCTGCTTATGTTCCTCAAGAGCAAGCAAATCACACGTTGGAAAAATCTCACTTGACACTTGCAATGTTACTGGTCTGCCAGCCTGCAACAAGGTAAAGGCACAGCCCACATCTTGTTCGTCTTGGTAACAGTCAGTGCAGCAATCTGAACCAATGTAGTTTAGAGGGAGGGTATGCTTCTCTGGAATTAATTTCCATCAAGGACTGTCTTTTGATATAAGTACAATGGTTGCTGCTTGTTTCATCCAGTCTGTGGAGAAAAGGGTCCTTTACCTGTTAAGTTACTGCAAAAGGGCCCCACTGGTGCTGTTGGGCTTGTGACTGACAGTAGTTGTGGCTTTTGTGCCTTGTGTGTTAAGTTTACCAGAATGACCCACTAGAGCAGTACATGGGGGACCTTCGATTGGGCATAGGTTTTTTTTTTGCAGATGGTAATCTTGAGCGTAGTGAGTATAGTCCTAAGGGTGTACTGTCCTGGGTTCCAGTCCCTGTGCTCTGTGCTAATTAAGCATTTTGCAGCATGGGCTGGATAAAATATGGAGCACCTGAGCTAGTTATTTGTGTCTGTAGGAATGCAGCTGTGTACCTGCTCTCCTAGCAGCTGAGTTAGGAGCTCTGTGTGCTCAGGAAAGAGCTGAACATAGGTCTTCTACTTTCTGTATAAATGTGTGTGTTCTCCAAGGCATTGCTGGGGAAAGTCCTATTATGGATCTGGAACAAGTGACTGGAAAGGTTACTTGCCATATTAAGGGCTGGGCTCCTTTGCTGTGGTAGGTGGTGTCTTAGGAGTGATGGGTTTTGTTTCCTCAAGACGCTGTTGTAGTGTGATAGTGGTTAAATGAGAAGCTCCGACAGTAAAAGTGTGAAGGCGGCAAAGCAAAGCAAAACCATATCTGCTACCCAGCTGTAACTTCTCTCTGGAATTGGAAGGGAGCATTTTTAGAGTTTACAGGCCAGCACACGTACATGAAGTGCATATGTTTTACAGACAAATGTATTTCTCATTTTAACTACCAGTTACCCTGAAGGGATTATTTTCATGCAATGCACTTATCCAAGGTCTTCCTACATATGTATTACATATTCATGAACATACAGGCTGTGTGATGGAAAGTTTGCTTTCAAGCTGTGAGCTTGCCTAGTGAACATTGCTGCTATTAAATGAGATAATGCCTGTGCAGAAAGAATAGCAGTCAGGAAACCGCAAAGGCAGTGGTAAGTGCATGGCAGTATTTGGCAGATGCTGGCTGTTTAATTGCTTATGCCACCTATGGAAGAATTTTGGAGTCCGAAAAAATGATTTGTCATAACAGATGCTGTAATAGATCTATTATGTTTGCGTGAACACAATATTTGTGAGGCCAAATTCATCTGGTTGGCTCAGTTACCTCTGCAAGCTGTACATCCTACACAGGGAACTTGAGCAAAACAGACCAGTATCTCTGTGTTTGGCTCTGCCACCACATTCCTGTAAGTCAGGAGCAGCTTTAACTTCTACCAGTTGTTTTGCTAGAGTGCTGCTGGTGCTGGTGCTCTGGACAGTGTGAGTTAGTGCCTGTTTGCGTGAATGCTGTCAGGGCACGGTGGTGCAAGCGGTAGCTGTGAGCACCCATGTATTTACAGCACTGGGGACTCAGCTTAGTGTGTCTGAAATTTTGTGAATAGGACAAGGCATCTGGACAATTTTTTCTGTTTAATGTCCATGCTAATGTCTATGTCTCTGTTTTTTCCGTTATTTTTCTGATAGCCCGTTACAAGGCAACAATTTTGGCCATACATCTGTATCTTTCAAATGATTGCTTTTCCTTACCTAAAATTGAAGTAAAATAGTTTAATAATAAATACATTTAAAAGTTAATGGTTTTTCAAAAAATACATTTTTGAGGTAATTTGCAAGTTAAAACTGACATTTTTAGTTTGTAATACAGATCTTATAATAAAAATAATTTTTGAAATGTCAAATGCGGAACTTAGCAATGTATGTTGTTTGCGGAAGACACTATACCATTAATGCACTGTTCATGCTCTCATTTAAACATTCTGCTATCATGTAAATCCATTTTTAGTCATGTTTTCAAACAAAATTACTTTTTGATATGAGTGAGGGCATGAATTTCTATTTACGCGAATTCTTTTGACTAAGTATGAATTTACAGCTGCTTCTACAGGTAGAAACCTGCTTAGTAAAATCAGGGAGCAGAAAATGTTTTGCAGTAGACAAGGGTGGAAGAGTCCTGCCCACAGTTGCTTGCTTGGTGAGAAGACCAGAGGAAATTAGACTGGGAAATAAAACTGGTTAGGAAGAAAATGTGTTTACAGAAGTAGAGAGATGCAAACCATGCCCCACTCTCCTGTTCCTATGAGGACCACAAGGTCAAATGTTCTCATAAAATTCCTCATGCCTGAAGGCCAAATGGCACCACATAGCTTATCTGCAGCTAGTAAGTTTTCTCAGTCCCCAAAGCGGGGATGCAACCATGTACTGCGAACTGCGCCTGGGCGTGCCCACGCCTGAACTGTGCTTGTGAGAGATGCTACCTGGCACCATCTAAAACACGTCAGGGACCTTGCTAACACTCAACTCTATGGATGACTATGTTCAATCACCTAGAAACGTTCTTGGGTATTCTTTAACAATAAGCTGTTTGCCAGTGTAGATGTAGCCTTATTCTCCCTGGATAAAATTTTTTTAAGTTAGGAAAAACCAAATCTTTTTTTTGTGGCTTGTTTTTACAATGAAGACAATGTAAGTATATAAAAGTTTGCTGGGGAAACCAAATTAAATCACTTCAGTGTAAACGGTCTATCAAGGCACCATCAGCATTATATTAAAGCTATGCAAATAGCCATCTACACTAGATAGGATGTGTATGTCTTATTTGCTACATTTTTCAGATTTCTTATGCTAGAAACTATAGACAAGAGTGCAATACAAACATAGATTTCTTTTTTTTCCTTACAAGATTATACAGGAGATAATGGATTTCCCACTGTGACTGATGTCTTCTAGCTCATCTTGCATATATATATTGCATCTAGCTCATCTGTATATATTATATATTGAAAAAATATATATATAAAAGACAACAACAGAGAACATTAAAATAAATGCTAGAGAACAAACTCAGTTTACTGCTAAGATTTTAGTGAGTTTTGCAGTACAAGATTAGCCAAAGAGAAGAGGTTTTTTGGCGGGGTTTTTGTGGCTTTTGTTTGTTTGTCCTCTCTACCCGTGTCATTTACTGTAGCCCTCTGTAACTTTCCAGAACATCTAGTAACCTGTAAGAACCTCCGTGGAAAGTTTCTGCAAGACTTTAGCCTATAACACCATCTTATTAGGTAGCGGTACATTCAATTCCATAACAATACTGTGTGTGTTGTTTTTGTTGTTTGTTTGTTTGTTTTTTAATATGAGTCATGTAAAACACTGGGGACTGTTGTGGTTTAACACCAGCTGGCAGCTCAGCACCACCCAGCTGCTCGTTCATTCCCCCCACATGTTGGGATGGGGGAGAGAATCGGAAGGGTAAAAGTGAGAAAACTCGTGGACTGGGATAAAGACAGTTTAATAGGTAAAGCAAAACAAGAAATTCATTCATCACTTCCCATGGGCAGGCAGGTGTTCAGCCATCCCCAGGAAAGCAGGGCTCCGTCACATGTAACAGTGACTTGGGAAGACAAACACCATCACTCTGAATGTCCCCCTGTTCCTCCTTCTTCTTCCCCCAGCTTTATATGCTGAGCATGATGCCATATGGTCTGGACTATCCCTTTGGTCAGTTGGGGTCAGCTGTCCCAGCTGTGTCCCCCCCCAACTCCTTGTGCACCCCCCAGCCTATTCCCTGGTGGAGTGGGGTGAGAAGCAGAAAAGGCCCTTGGCTCTGTGTGAGCACTGCTCAGCAGGAATGAAACCATCCCTGTGTTATCAATACTGTTTCCAGCACAAATCCAAAACACAGCCCCATACTAGCTACTATGAAGAAAATTAACTCTATCCCAGCCAAAACCAGCATAACGCTTATTTGTATTTCATAAGTTTGAAGTAACAAATCATGCATTTATATATTGAAAATTGTGACAGGATTGTGAGGGGTTTCTACTAGACATTGTAGTTCAAATTTTGCTTTTTAAAACATTATCTAAAATGCTTATCTCACTATGAAACATCTTTATCTCACTTCATGGAAGTGGAAGGAACAATTGTAATGTTACTTGTGTAAGGAGTTATGTACAGATTATACTTAGCTGAAACCAATAAAATGAACTAAACATATACATAGTCCTCTTCCCTCCTTGGATGATGGCAATATGAATCAACTATTTGCTTCTGTCTATTTGCTTCATGTGACTATATTTAACATCATTCCTCCTTTTCTATTTATCATCTGTTCTGGACATCACGCAGGGTATTTTGTTTGGTTGCTTTTTGTTTTAAGAAAGCTTCAGTTTGTGTGATGCAGTACAAATATTCTATCTGACTGTTCAGTCCATGTAGAAATAAAAGGCTTAAACCAGAGATTCAGGGGAGAGAAAAAAAACCTAAACAAACACATTGAAACTTACTCCCAACCTCATCAAATCTGGCAACTGGAAAAACCTGAAAAATAATTACTGGAAAAATTTTGCAGAATTTCCCCCAAACCTTTGGGTTTAATGTGTCTTGCTCTATGTAGGTTAGACGTTATGTCTGTTTGTGTAGGTGGGACACAAGAACTGCTCTTTAGCACCTTGGTAGAAAGGAGAATATTAGGAGCATAAGTTCTACTGAATTATTGGGGTTTGATTCATATGTAAGGACAGCATAGCTATAAATGTGCTAACAGAATGCACAGTCATGGCAAAGAACATGCTTCAAAAGAAAAGCAACAAGCTGCTGGGTGGCAAATAGACTTCAAAAAACCCATTGCCTATTCAATGAATAATCAGGAGGTGCCAAACATTCCTTGGTACATTTTTGAGTCTTCAGAGCAAAAGGCAAGCATATATCATACAGAGGGAGAGAATAACATTTCTGCCACTTCCTTCCTTTCCTCCCTTTCCTCCTCTCGCTGTTCCCAACATAACTGGGCGGTGTCTTGGCTGGTTTGTTCTCATTCATATCCTGATCTATGGCAGGCATTGGAAAGATGACAGAACAAACCGTCCAATTTTTCAAAGCTGAGACACAGAGATGAGGCAAAGAGCCACTCCTGTAGTATTACAGCCTAATTCTGTCTGCCCAGTGTCCTCACATAAATACTGATGCTCCCCCTGAGGCAGCCTTAGTGCTAAATGAAAGGTGTCTTAGTACTGCCTTTCAGCTATGTTACAGACTTGTAGATCATCTATGTGGTTAATGGATGGATGTGAGGCTCTAGGACATTGGTGATATTAGTTGAAGGCTGAAAACCTAAACCCAAAAATAACAGTCATTTTTTAAGAAGTTAAAAGTGCCTTTTTTCTAAGCTTTGAACCTGACCAGTTCCTTTGATACCAAGGGGTGGAGAAAATTTAGATGTTTCAGTTGTAATACGATCAGATGGATGGGAATCACTGCATACATTGCAGAAATGCAGCAATATTTACAGAACACACCATGGAATTGGTTGTCTCATAGAATACTTATGAAAAGTAACAGTCAGTTAAAGAAATTATGTAGTTTACTTAGATACTTGTGCTTTGTTAACTCTGCGGGCTTTTCTCTGAAGGTCAAGATAGGATTATTTGGGAGACCTTACAACATAATGTCACCTGTGCAACATTTACAGCTCAAGCATGGGAGTCCTGTTTCTCGTACATTTTAGATTTATTCTGTAGTAATTTTGAATTCTTGATCACTATCTTTACGCCAAGTGCTTGTTAGCATGTTTGGAAAAGAAACAAATCATTCAAGTTACAAATAACTTTTTGTGCCATTAGAAGCACAGCCTGAAGATCTGATATCATATAGTATTTGAGTTTCTTTCCTCCTTGAGCCCTTTTTGTGGCTTACGTTCACATAAAAATTCAAATCTGATTGCCAGAGGAAATTAAGCTCAAAGTAAAGGATTGATTCTCTACAGGAAACACTTGATAACAAATTTAGACAGTTGGATTCTACTTTAAAAGAGGCTGATGGGAAAGTTTAAGTCCTAGAAATCAGCACTAATCTTCAGGATATGATGATTATAATACTAAGTAGCTACTCTGAAACTGAGACTTTCTCTGTGGCTCAAGTAATTCAAAGGAACTTTTCCAAAATAAACTGTTTCATACATGCTGAAACCTGGTGAACAAATTCAACAGAGCAATTTGGGTTGGGCTCTGGGGGCTGGGCTGGGTAACTTAATCTTCCTGACAACTGAAGTCTTGGTTCAGCCCAGAAGTTAGTGTTGATCAGAGATTGTATTTCTGAATGAAATATGGATGAAAAAAAGTTAGGAGCAGAGAGGGAAAGGGGAGAGTTTGCATTTTTCCAGGGCAAGGAAGGTGTAAACCTTTCACATTGGCTATGCTTTCATATAAAATATTCCCATTAAAAAGTTGTTTACTTACAACTATCTTACTGTATCTTTACATATCACGGACATTAGAGTACCTGTGACATATTAGTTACGCATTTCTGGTTATTGGCTAAATCTCTGTGGGGCCTTTGATTCTCCTACGAGGTCATTCCAGGCAAAGATCCATTTTATAAGGAGACACTATGCCCTACAGACTTAATTTCTTTCTCTGTACTATGAGAAATGGGTGATAGAAGAGCTGGATCATGCTGAAGAGCCCTGTTCATTCTGTCTTTGTGTCATGGAAATATTGCTACTTGAAGGAATGACAGCAGAATTAGTGACAGGATTGTTTGAGCCTGAGACACCGCTTGCAGAGAAATGAAGCAAGTATGGTGTGTGGCTGCCTTTAGACAAGCAAAGCAAATGAGAAATGCTGCTCTTGAAAATGAGAAAAGTCACTTTCACACAGAGTACTTTCCTGGGTGGCTGAAATAGTATTGTATGGGTAGCAGCAGCTAAGGGATTCCCAAGGCATTTGTGCTCTTTGTTTCCACTGTGTCTTTTCTAGGAGACAAGGAAAGAATAATACATGATAGGTACTGCATTTCTTGTTGCTTTTCTTACACACAAAACTCCTGTGAAACTGTAGCTGCATGTTATCTCCAGAGGCCAGATGTCATTATAACCTCGTATAGTTAATAACCCATTATGACAGTTATTTGAATCTTAATTATATCCATCTCCTCTTTTTTTAGGTTTTAATACAAATTATTAACTGAAAAGTAATAACTGGGATTTTTTTGTAGTGCAGACAATAGATATGCAAGCTGTATGCGCCATTGTACAAAAACAACCTTGTTGGTATAAATTACTGAAAATCACATGTAATAAGTGATGGCTCCCTCAGAAATGGATAGTAAGACCTTTTCAATCATTAATAATCTTGGTTATATCACATTAGATGGCTGATTAACACTGAATGGTAGCAATAGCTGTCCTGTTATTAATTTTTGAACAATATCTCTGTTGTTCTTCTATTGAATTCTGGAAAAATGAAAGAAAAGTTGTCCCTTGGCAAGGGGAACAAATACGTAAACAAAAGATTGTTTGGTTTTTGTTTGTTGTGATGGTTGTTTTTTTTAAGAATGTGGATAAAAATGGGATTGGGGTATGAAGAGAATAGAGGCTGTTGCTGTTCTGTAGCCCTTGAAAATGTCTCATGAAGAATCATTTACAATGAGTTTTTAGATACATTTTTATATGCCTAAAACTTGGCTTTAAGTGACTTGGTCAGGACTAAAGCACTAGGGCTTGTAAAGAATTATGAATAGCATGTACGTTTCCCATCCCTTAATCCTGCTACACTCAAAATACTTTCCGTATTATAGTCTATCTGTTCAAATATTTGATATGCAACAAATTGTTTTTGGTATCCTCAACTGAATAAAAGGCATGGTGAATATGTTTGATTCTGAGAGAAAGAAGTGGAACTGTGTATTTTTAATGTTTTTCTTACATTAACTTATTTAAAGTCAACCAAGAATAAAAAGGAGATATTGTAAAGAAGTATTGATGCTTCTTTCCCTGAAATATACGTGTCTTTTAGTCACTTGGACACATTTAGATTGCAACTGTTACTGCTGAACAGGAAAGAAAGTTTGGAAAAATGCAGGAGAGTAACATTTCTGCCCCAAACTGGTCCTTGTCTCAAAAATGTGATAATAACTTAAAAAGTTAACTCCCTCCCTCCCCCATCCTTCATACAGGTCAAAGTTGATGTATTCACTGAGACCAAGCATACTCTGATGGCCTCAGTGAAGAGTTGGCAAAGGATACTCATCCTAAAGAGCTTTTATGATGAATAACAGGTCTTTCTTCTTCTTAGCCAGAGGCATTTTGAGAAGGGCAATGGGGTTCAGTCAGAAAGCAGATATTAGAGAGGTGCTCATATTTCTTCTACATTTTTATGCTGCTTTTGTCTCTTGCCAAATTAAATAAATATATACTTCTTGTAGACATTGAAATTTAATATATCAGCACTTTATTGTCATTCTTCACATCAAAAGATGTTTCAACTTATCTTTGAGGTCAGCTTAATTATCAGCAGTATATTAACAAGGCTTAATATATAATATTTGATCTCTCTTGGGATATCAGTTTTTCTCCTTGCATCCCATAAAGACATTTCTTTCAAAGTTCATGCTTCTTACAGTGTCCATGATCTGCCATGCTGTGCTTCTACTGCATGTTCTACAGCAGAGATTCTGTGGATTTGAAAGTGTAAGGGATGGGGAAATTTCTATAGAAATGTGTATAAAATATGCTGGTATTGGTGGCATCCTTTTATTTTTATTCTTGCTGATTATTCAGATTCCATTCTGAGTATGTAGGTCCGAGATCAGATGCTGAGTTTTTCACAGGATCTTCTCTTTCAAATAGAAAAATATCTTGAAGAATTTTTTTATGGCAAAGAAATGTTGTCTGAGCATAGTGATTATGCTTTTGAAAGATTCATATTAGTATTGGTATGTGAATGGTTAAAATGACAAACACCTTTAGTCTTTGCATCGCAGTATTTCTAAAATCTATGCTAAGGACCTTCAAATCCACTGTTGCTTAATAACCTTGATTATTGTCCTGCTTAATCTTTATAGAGAATTAGGAATTAATCACATGCATTATACTACTTTTTGTAGTGATAGGTTGGTGTATTTCTTTAACACTGAAACAGTACTTAAGGAGTTATATGCTGCAGCTTGAATGCTGGTCTAATGCTATGCACAAATCCTTTCCCTTAAAATGAGTTAACTGTTTGTTTGTCCATAACTGCCGAGGCAGTCCCTGACAGCTGTATTTATCGGTCCTTTGCCTGGGAGGGGATCCAGCTAGCCATGTCCAAGGGGCAGTTGTATTTCCTAGCTCAGGGAATTCAGCTGCCCTGTGAAAGAGCGTTTACATTATTGATATCATGATCAAGCATCGAGTTTATGAATCACGGGAAATCCACAGAGAGAAGGTTTGATTTTGATTGCAACCTCAAGTAGGAAAGAAATATTCTTAAATGAAGATCATCTTAAAAGAAAGTAATCCCGATGACAGGAGCAGAGCCTAGGGTTAGTTTCTCAGCTATGAGTGTTGCAATAACAGTTCCAGGTGAACTCCAAACAAAAGAAACAGAAGACTTTGCTTGTCTGAAATTTAGGTAGCTATAGGAATGCTTTTGTTTTATTTTTTCAGTTTTTGACTCTAAACCCAATTATATTGCAAAAACTGGAATAATAATGTTCTCCCTTTGATCTTAACAGCTGTTTAGGTCTCAGAGTCATTGCTTAGTAAAAACAAACTAAGCAGAGTAGCATTCACCAAATAATTGGTACTATGTGATGTTTGCAATGCTCAATAACTGATCTGACGTTCTTGGTAGTATCTGCTGAGCTGCATGGGGGAATTGGGAAGTTGGTAGTGCACACCACTATTTTGAGAAAGATGTCTTCCAGTAACCAAAGCTAGTCAAAATACTGTTGGCTCACAGAAAAGAAAGTGGAGCAATCTTACGTGTCTTACGTGTACAACACGTTCATGAGCCTATCGCAAAATCATTTAAAACTTGATTGCTGTAATCTCTAAGAATTATTCTTTGGCTGTACAGCCTTCCTCATATTAGTTAGCCAGTGTAATTCAAACATCTTTTCTAACACTTTTTACTTATTTAACTTTAAAAGCAATGCCTGTTCTACACATGAACTGTGATGTTTTACAGATTTTTTGGTTTGGTTTGTTTTGTTTTCCTTTCACCACAGAGATATTCCTATGGCCTGGAAAGCCAATGCCTGCAATTCTTCTGGGATGTGGGAACCTTAAAGTGTCCCCATGCACAGAGTTGAACCCAGTCTGTCCCAGAACATTCCAGAAAAAATATTTGATTCCACAGCTGTTCTGAATTGGATTTCTTTCAATCTGCCCTCAGACCCACTGAATATCTACTTATTTTTTCAGTTGGAAAAGGAAATGAAGCATTATCACAGGAGTGTGCCACAATGGCATGAAGTTTTCTCTCATTCAGGGGAATAATTGTGGTGATACAGATGAAAGGACATTTAAGAGTGCTGACAATTTGAAAAATGAAAACTACACCTTCAGTGGCTATAACACATATTAATAAATGGCTTTGCCTATTAGTCCTAAATAAACACATGTGTGGGTAATTCAGGGGAAAAATACCATAGGACCCCCACCTTGTTCTGTAGCTTATTAAGAAAAGGGAATAAGAAATGCAAAGGCTTAGGATTTTTAACCAACTTATACAGCAGTGAATGAGAAGCAGAGGTAGGAACCTGTATTTTTATGTGTATATGTTGTATATCAGCTGAGGTGCAGGCTATCTTGATACTTGTTATCAAAGAGCAGGGGGTTTTTTTCTGACAGTGCAGTAAATGAATCAAAAGGGTAAAGTTTCTTCTGGGCCTTATTCTGTTTCAGATCCTGGCTTCCCACTGATGGTTTGGGTATGACTTTGGTCTTTTACTTAACGTTGGTTACTTGACCATATAGAAGACAGTTTGCTTACCATCAGCAGTTTAGGGGTATGCAAACCCCTGCTTTATTTGAAAACACAGAATTTAGGGAGAGATATTTCTGGTAAAATATCAAAGATTTTTTTTTTTGATAAATTTGAGCATTTTCTTCTTGAGTGTCACAAAAAGTAGCTAACACTGACCATGTATCTTCGAACGTTTTCTTCCCCCTTGCACTTTTTATGATGTTGTGTGACACAAAAGCGATAACAGGAATGAAGAATATGACAAAGTATGTAACAGCAATGCCTGCTCCCTTCTCTGAATAACAATCTATCAGATACACTGCCAAAAGGAAGACATTTGTAGTGTTAAATAGAATGTTCACAATTTCGTGGGACCTATGCCTTTAGGCAAGAAAATGATCTAAAGTTATTCACTGCAGTAGAAGGTGACCATAGAACTACTCACTTTCAGAACTAAGAAAAGCACTAAATTTTGTCTTTGCTTTCACAGTAATTTCTTAACATCCTTACTCATTGCTGAACAGAAATACTTAACAAAAAAAAAATACCAAATGAGAACACAAGTGCAGAAAGGAGGAATAATATGATTTCTTCTATTTTAAAATATTTTGGAAGTGGTCAGGTAGTGGTGTAGACTGAATGAATCTTTGCCCATCCCTTTTATGTTATTCCATAGGGGGCTTTTTTTATAAGGTTAAAATTCTGAAAATATTGTCTTATATAGCATAACATAAGTTAAGTATAAAGAGGCATTTTGATGTCAACGTTAAGAAGTAACAACTGCTCGTATGAGTGTGACAGTCTGTGGTAAAATTAGAGGGTTAGTCCCAAATTGGCTGGCTCCAAGGTCTGTACACCTGCTTGGAGATTAACCTTGGAAATAAATGATTTAGGTTAAACAATCCAGCAAATTTCCTTCCTTAGGCTATCGTACACCAGCTGAAAGACTAAATAAAAGAATAGCTACATTTACACGTCTCATGACATGCAAGGCTGTGGAGTGAGAAGTGGCTAAACTCTTCCCCCTTCTATTTTAAGCTCAGCAATTTCATTACTGGAATCAGTTCAGAAGCAACTTGCGCTGATGGGTTATCTTTCTTCATAACTTCATACATATATGCCCTGGCATAAAAAGGTTGTGCTTGCATCACAAGAAGTATGTCTCTGGGAAATCTGGTAGATGTAACAAATAAATACTTGTGAATTCTTTACACAATCTGTAAAACCAGGCCACAAAAATTTTTACTTGCAACTGGAAACTTAATTGAGTTCACGACTTTTAAAATCCTTCCAACAATTGGAAAGTGCATTATTATGATTAAAAAAAAAAAAAAAAAAAGTGGAAATGCAGTCCACACTGCCAGAACTATCAGGCGCTCAGTATACTGAGTTTTTCAGATTGCAATCTGTGCCTGTATTTCTGAACTCCCATCAGAGCACTGATGTCTCAGGCCTACAGACGTAGACTGTTGTGTTGATTTTATAGAATTGTGCATTGTGTGGGTTGATACCTTTTGTTTTTGCAAGGGTGAACATTTTATAAGTGGGTTTGTTTTACTGTACTGCTATTCTCAACACATTTGTTGTAAATGAGTTTTTTATTCTTTAATCTTGAAAATTTCTTCTGAACAAATACTTGACATAATCTTGACGGATTTTTTTTTTTTGTCTATAATTTTAATGAGCCCTCTGTTCTGTTTGCATTTAGTATTAAGATTTGCTATTTCTTTAATTGCAGTTTACTCAAGCAGGGAGTCTTTCAATGAATAGTTTTGGAGAGTGGTAATATTTTCTTTTGTTATTTCAAATAGTGGTTTCACATTCCATAATGTTCTCCATTCAGCAACACCAAAGCACATCATAAATGTAATTAGTAGAGGAGTTTTCTTCAAACAGTTTTTGGGCTGATAAACAGAAGTATAGAGAAGTAATTTTCCTAATGCTACAGAGAAAGTATTTTGGGAATGTAGCATAAGACTCTTGACTTCCCTTCCTTCCCTTCCTTCCCTTCCTTCCCTTCCTTCCCTTCCTTCCCTTCCTTCCCTTCCTTCCCTTCCTTCCCTTCCTTCCCTTCCTTCCCTTCCTTCCCTTCCTTCCCTTCCTTCCCTTCCTTTCCTTCCCCCCTGCCCCGAGTTGTAGGCAATATTCCATACAACTTAGAGTATGGAATAAGAAATGTATTGTTTTATTTCCCTTCAGTCCTCATTAAACAGCTTTCATGACAAGAAACTTATAGCCATTGTGAGATATAATTAAAAGCAATTAGAATCATCAAACAAATGGTCTTTAGAAAAAAAAATGTCTAAAGCTATTTCAAGTGTTTTAGAGCTTATTTCCTTTATTACTCTCTTTCTTTTTGCTTGTGACCCAAAGAAAATTTTATTGTAATGGGTAAGTAACTTTATAAAAAATTATTTTTCTTTTGTATGTTTCCTTGCCCATAGTTTATCTTTTCTGGAATAGTGAGTCATCAATATTCTCTTTGTTGTGTGCAGAAGGTCTACTGAAGCAAGGAGATATTTTCAAGACTTCTCCTGCATTGAAATAAATCCTTCTTACCATTTAATTCAAACAAAAGTAAAATCAAATTAAAGGGCAAAGAAAACCCAAGCTCCAAAACCCATTAGCAAATAATACAAAGATTAATGGATACATTTTTAAAGGTTGAAAATAAATTAAAGTTAAAGATTGTATAAGGTTTTCATGTACTCTAGATGAATGTGTAGTTCCATTGACTCATTGTCAACTGCTGAAATGCTTCAAGTTGAGCTGATATTTAAAAGCTGTGTGTGTAACTGTGTCTTGAACAAGAGAGAAAAACATGGGAAGTCTAAAGTCTTGTCTAAGGATGACTTTAAGCATATTTTCTTGCTTGGGACTACTTCCTGATGTTATGAAACAGGACAGAAAGATGATTTAGTTATTAAAAATGTTAGCTCTATGTAAATATGTACAGGTGACTACTTCAAAAGTTTTGTGAACAATTGCTTGATTTAAAAAATAGGCTTGCCTTTAAAATATACTCTTAGCCTTTAGTTCTCTTAAACTGCTACTAACACACGCTTCAGACAATGAGTCCTTAACTTATAGTGGAGTTCGAATATGTTATTTGTGTTGAATCTATTGCATATATCAGTGCTTCTCTGAGAAGCAGGATCGACTGACCTAGGAGGAAGGTTGTATTAATACTTGTTGTATCCCAGTTACCAGATTCCACCTTAAAGGTATTACTTCATAGTACTGTATTTGTCTCATGTAGAAATACACGCTATATCTAAATGATCACCACTGAGAAAAAAACAGTAATGGACAGCTGTTTCGCAGATGAAGAACTCCGTGCTGCAAGGTTCAAGGCAGTGAGAAAGAGCTTTTTCTGGTCTGATTTTACTACAGTATTGTAGTAAATCAAAGTGCAAGGCTGTATAGAGGGGAAGGTGATTTTATATTAAACAAAATTGTTTTCATTCAGCCACACTCATTGTCTTGCATTCGTATACTAACAAGCACTAAAATATGTGTCCAGATAGTCTAGCTAGGAACTTGGGGTGATACTAGGAAATGCCACCTAGCAAGTCTTTCTCACGGCTTTTGGGTTGTTCTTACTGCTGGGTTTTGCATGTGACTCTTGCACCGTAAAGAAGTTGACAGTAACTGTAATTTTTTTTTTTCCTTTATCCTGTCCCACCTCTGTGAGTCACTAGGAAATGCTGCTGATTTATTCACTGTCTCTGAGTCTTTTTCTCTTGCTGCAGTTTATTCTTTTTTCTTCCTTTTTTATTTTTTTTTAGGATTTTTTTTTCCCTCAGTCTGGGTGTCTTGAGAATCATCTGTCATCTTAATATCTTGATGCCATCAACACCTGTCATTCTTTTATGCCTTCTTCTTGTCATTTCTTCTGATGCTTTTATACCCTTACCTTCCAATTCACACTTCATTTATACTAGTCTTAGTGTTTTCATTGCAAACCTCCACAATTTGATACTGGAAAAAAGGTCTCATAGGAACAAAGAAACTGCATACTGTAATCTGTGGCTCCTATTGCAAAGCGCATGTCTTCAGACTGCTTTTATTTACATAGGCATAGAGTGATTTGGACATTTAAAACAATCTCTTATAACAAATTCTTATCAAAGCACAGCATGATTGGTATGGTTTTCCCTGGGGTGCAATGGAGAAGAGAACAAAGCACACAGTTGTGCAAAAACTATTATGCTAATGAAAGCAGTCTAAGAGGCTATATAGAGCAGTATGGACTAAAGCAACTTAATTCAAACACAATATAATATACAATTGCAAATGTAATACGTGTCCCAAGAGACTTGAGAGCTTCCCTCTAATATGATGGTAAAATTGTATCATATAGATTCTCAGCATCACCAAAGCAAGGTCAGACTTTACTAATTCAGAGCTAAAATTCTGTGTTCTGGGGTTCAGAAAATGGTAACATCTGTAACAAAAAAAAAAAAAGTGGAAATATTAATGCATAGTGACAATGCTTAGTATTCTGCCTTTGGTGACTATACTTGGATGAAGTAATTTTTTTCTGTAAATCCAGAAAATCACAGAATGTGTCACAGAGATATCAAATTAGTACACAGGTAGATGTCGTCTTTGGTAGGGAAATGACTGAACAAAATACGCAACTAGACTGATATTTTTGCAAGGGATTCCTTGGAAACCCTTCTTAATGATTGTCCTCCTTTTCTGTTGGCAGTGGTGATTTGTCTGTTGTCTCAAATGTCAGGTAGGCTAAGATAAAGGGAGGACATGAGCGGCAGGTATGTAATCTTCTCTTTATCTCTCCTTCAATATTTCAGGAGTTTTACTTTAAATGTGGAGCACACCCAACGACTGACAGTGAAACATCTGTGGCTTTGAACCTCGTTACAACAAACAGTCGCTGTATCACATGTATCACATGCACAGATATTAGGTAAGTACAACAAAAAGCGTCAGAGATGCACGGTCTCAGTGCTTCAGAGTACTTATCACTTTCAAAGAGCTTTTTTTCCTCTGCTGGTGTTCCTTTTTAAACACATTTTCCCCCCGGTATCACGGTGGAAAATGGGCCACATTTTTAGGTGTGTTCTTTGTTTTGCTGATATGATTACAATTTATGTTTTTGTACCTTAGTTGAGTTACAGGTGCAAATCTGACTGCTTAAGTTCTAACTACAACGTCAAGTGCTCAAGATAGTGGCATGTGTAGGTCTTTGCTGCTAATCTGCATTTAAAAGCCAGTGGAAGACAGCCTGATTTTGAGGGGGACAAACTGTTCCTGCAGAAAGGAACTTTTCGGCATTTGTTTTATAAATCAAAGTAGAATTTGTTATGATGCATCTGTTCTCATGTTCTTGTTTATTGCAGTTTTAAATACTGTAATCCATCTTACCGTATGGTATTTGGGCACATACATTCAAGAATACCGTTACTTGCAAATGCATGGATTAAAAACCAATTGCCCGAGAAAGGCAGCTACCATTGTTGTGAAGAATTACCTGAAACACATTTATCTAGTGGTTAAGAGATGTTTTGAGGTGGAACCTCAAAACTAATAACACGATGTTATACACTTTAAGTATTGCTGTTGATTGGTCTGCATTTGGCAATAGAAGAATGAATTTAGAAAAATTGTATAGGATAGCATGAAGTGTGAATGAAACTTTTAGGAGATATCTTTTGGGGGAAGAAAAGCTGGATTCCTGGAATTAAGCTTCCTATTGAAAATAGTAGGTTGTTCTGATTCTATCCCAGAGCTAGTATAATTATATTATGTTGTGCTTGCATGCTACTGCATTGATAGCAGCTGATTGGTTGCTGACAGTACTTGGCTCAAGAAAATTAGTCTTAGTTAGAGATTAAAAGATAATTGTGTATTGAAGAGTATGGTGTCCATCACTTCCCATGTACACAGCATTTACAGCATTGCCATGTGTCTCTTTCAGATGCTGCCTTGCAGACAGTACATGCTGAATTACTTAGCTTGTCCCCAGTGGTTAGGTATGCAGCAGTATTAACCTCTCTGTAATTAAGGATAATATGAAGCTTCCATTCTGAGCCCAGCTTTCTCCTTTTCCCAAGAACAAGAGGGAGGAATATCAGCCATAAATATGCTTACTTAGGCTTGAGAACTCGTTATAATTATTTCTATCAAATTTGAAATGGATATGTTGACATTTTCCTGAATTGATATATTCAGTACAGAGCTATTCACCCATATTAATGAAGTTGTAATTTTTTCCTCTGTTTTGTGGCAAAGTCCCAAAGGAAAGAAAGAGGTAAGACCTAATTTTCTGGATTTGCTTAGCTGAACTGTTCCTGGAACTATTGGCTTCCTAAACTGCACTAGTAAAGTTTAGTGGGATTATTTATTGACATGTCACAAAAGCATATCAATTCTCATTAATTTAAATTAAGGCATCAAATAACTATGGGAGACCTAAGTTTCAGTAGACTTTTATCTCAACACACAATCTGGGAAAATTTATTTATGAATAAGCTTATTGGATTTATGCACTAAATAGGGAAGGAAGACATATCTTCCTTTTGGCCTCATGCTGTTCAGATTCTTTCCAGCTTACAGGACCCCTTCTGAGATGCTGTTAATTGATCTTAAAGTATTTTATTCCTAAAAGTTTGTAGGAGTTTGACCAAGTACCCTAAGAAACAGAGTAGGATTTGGGTGCCTGAGCATCTGACAAGGCACTAGCAATTCTTAGTTATCTATCCATGATGGGGACAACAGGTTCTTTGAAGTTACTCATACACATAGTAAGTCTTTCAGTCTTCTCTTCATTTTGCATAGCAGATTCAGTTGTTCATAAATAGGTTTGTCTTCTGTTATGGAGCATAGAGATGCTTTTTAGATAATGAAAGTTCAGTTTAGTTTTCTGAATGGCTGACAGATTTTATTTGGTCACAGATCTCTAAAGCCTGTGGCATGAGATGAGGATTAGATGGCAGATACTACAAAAACAGCCGACAGAGCAGTTGTATCCCCTTCAATCTCCAAAAAGTCAGGGGAATACTCTTCTGACCCAGTATGTCTTGTAGGCCATGGAATTAATTTTTTGGCAGGAGGCAGTGAAATCATTTATCCCAAGAGTGAGCATGAGAGTACTCCAGCAGCCTTCTTGCAGTTTTAAAGGTTGTAAATGCACTAATAAGTTTACGTAGCCAGAATTTGACTTCTCATACTTCTAGAGCTATAGATGTAGATTTCCTGTCTCATTTCTCAAGTGATGCAGTGAAATGATGAAGAGGATATTCTCTTCTGCCTCACTGTATCCTTAGTAAGATTTTGTGGGTGACCTCTTTTCTCCTGCACACATCCTAATCTCCTCCCACCCATGAGCAGGTCCTTTGTTACTGGCCTGGGGAACTGCACCAGATGAAATCAGTGGGAAGCAGGCAATATTATTTCATTTCCTCCTCTCTTTCATGGTTAACTAACATGAAGCTATTGTACCTTGACTCTGCCTCAGTGCAGGTAGCACACCATTCCTTATGTGAAAATGTATACCAGAGAGAATTGCAAAGTGATAGTTGCTGGTCAAAAGAGAGAAGTTGCAATGGATGCTTGAACTCTGTACTGATTCATATGGTGTGTCTTCTGGAAAGAGCTAGTTTTGGCAGTGTGCTCTGTGGTGTATTTACAGAACTGGCTCCTACGTACAGGTTAAAGGCCAAATATCAGTCTCTCTCAAATCAGTACCTCAGCATTTTGCAGGAAGGGTACAGACTAACCTACTTAAAAGTGGCTAGTTCTCCTGTTGCTTCCAACAATTCACTGGGCAAGAGGAATGATTTGGCTTACTGCAGTAAAGAGCCCTACTATATGTCTGTTCTGCTAAATGAAAGAGGGCCGATGGCTGGTCCCTGATCCCAAGCCAAATTGCAACAACTGACAGATATCCTACACAGTACTGTGATAGGTAGCCTGGCTGTTTGTCACAGCCAGCTTGGGATAATCTTGAAGCTGAAACACAAAGACTCGTTGCTGAAACTAGATCTGCAATGAAAGTATACTTTTTATCCTAGTGGTAAGATGGCATGGAAAAGGGTTATTCATGTCCTAGTATTCCCTGTGTAGGGCTTGGGAAACATCAGAAGACATCACCAAACACCATGAAGTACAATGAAGGGGTAAAATTGCTAAACTAACAACTGAGCTTCATGGGATAAATGGTATCTATCTCCAGGACCTGTGTTCACTGGGTTCTCAAGAAATCAAGTATTTCTAGACTGCAGTAAAAGTTGTCTATTCCTGTCAACTTACTGTGTTTTCGTTAAGCATTCCTCTCTCTTTAAAAAAAAAAAAAAAAGAAACAAGAAAAAAGAAGAAAACAAATAAGAAAAAAAAACTTGTCTAAAAACCCGTTCTCTAGGCAATGTTAGAGGAACTAAAATGGAAGAAAATTGTTCTGTCTCATCATGTAAAAATATTGATACACATTTCTGTGATAACTCTAAAGTTTTGAGAATGTATCCATACATTAAATGCTGATTATCTTTCTGAAGTTTGATTTTTAAAGCCATAGAAATATATTATGCAGTTTTGTGTAATGTTAAACATTTGTAGGTGATACAAAGAACTGAGGTAGGTACCAAGATGACTTTATTCTATTTTATTTTTTGGATGGCCGGTCTTGTGAGTTGCTAAAATATAATTTCACATGTATCTTTGGGTGAACAAAATAATTTTCCAATTAAAGCTGTGAAAGAAATTATTTTAGTTTCTATTTCTGATTTTCTTTTTTGCAATTGCAAGGATGGTCAAAGATAAGTGCATTTTGCAAAGAGCTAGAGATCGAACACTGAAATCATTTATCAGTGTTGCACAAAGGTCATTGTAAATTCTTGGGCTACTTATGAAATCTCTGCTCAGTTTTTTGAGCTTCTAATTATTTTCTCCAACCTAGCATTCTTGGAATATTTATATATAACTCGAAGAAATTACACAAATACCCATAACCTTTTTGCTTTAGTTAAACATTCAGTGACTATATGTATTTGTGCTGGTGATTACTTTCTAATACTCCTATGCAGTTGAAAAGTAGCATCCAGGGCACTGCAGTTTGTAGTATTTTGTGAAACCTACTTTCATCATTCTGTAGCATTCAGGTGGAAAAGAGGAATAACTGTATTTGGTACATAAAGTATTACTTTTTATTAGGTTCACTACAGTAAAATAAAAAATCTGTGTCTGTTCATCAAAATACATTTTTCTTCCTTTTTGCTGAAAAAATTTAAACAGGAAAAGGTGACAACCAGGTACTATTTACACATTTTTTAAATATTATTGTTCACGGCAAGATATACCATTTCTCTAGTTGTTTCCATCCATTTATCATGGACAGTTAGTCCACCACAGGTGGAGCAGTTAAGTTCCAAGATTCTTGGCATGGCATATGTATGGTTTTAGCAAGGTTTACAGAGGTCATAAAAATCTTATTTAAAGCAGTAGTGTACTCTATAGTATATAGAAAAAATACAAAGCGGAAGTAATGCTTAAGCCTATTGCCAATTTTTATTCTCAGGTTTACATTAGGCACACTTTCTGTTTGCCTTGGGTTTATATTTGATATGAATATTTTCATGCAGCTCTGACCAACAGAGTGAAATACTTCAGAGCCAAATACCCTTGTAGGGTTATGCTAAATCCATAGGCAGTATTCCATGTAGTGTAATGCCTTCCAATGTATTCTGCTTATCTACAGCAGAGTTAGTGTGAATTGGCAGCCTTTATGCATTTATATTTTTCTGTAGCATTCAAGGTGATGGTTTGCTATTTTATGTCTTTGAAGAGGCTCTTAATAGGTTGAGCAAATGGTTGAAAGTTGAAACAAATACTAAAACTGTGCAATCCTCAAGGGGAGATCTGCTTTTGTCAACTGTTTCTAGTAGAAATAACATCAAAAGGGGTTAGGAGTACCCCAGGGTACCCATAAATCAGGCTCAGGAATAACAGCAGCGTTAAGCAGTGTAAAAATAAAATGCGCAGAACAGAAATGTCTCACGTCATCTTTCACAAACTAGGCAGGGTACAATTCCTAAAGGCACCGATATTGTTAGCTTCCAACAAATACAAATAAGTGTAAAAGATACATAGGGCTTGCTGTCACTTAATAGGTAGAAAGATTTCTCCAGAATGAGAAGTATCTGCTGTTGTGTTATCAGAATTTTTTATCAAATAAATACCTACTTCATAATCTTGGACAAAAAAAGTTTTATTTTGTTTAGACAATGGAATCTTGTAATATGTTTTTCTGCTATTCGGACTAGAGTTTTAAGTGAGAGCTTCAGTTTGCTAGTGGTGAGAGTTAGAAGTGCACATGCTGGATGTTCTTCAAGGATAACAGCGATGTAAGGTCTTTGTCATAATTCTTTTCAGCCAGATCAATTCAGACTGTGATCACATTAGACTCCATGGGCAGGAGAGTATTGGAGAAGGTCAGTACTTGGAGAGAAAAACTCAAAGTGAATGTATATAGGAAGTCCTGTTAGAAATTCAGTAGACAGCTCTCTTCTCCTTCAGTCAATAAAGAATGAATGACTGCATGTCATTAGGGATAACTGTGTGTTAATCTGGTTCTGGTGGGACTACTTTGAGCCTCCTAAGCCTCTCTCTAGCTCTTAATCAGCCATCTTTTTTTTTTTTTTTCCAGTCTATTTTTTTTCTGAAGAAAAAGTATAACTTACAAAATTTTTCCCTCCAGCAGCAGTTTGTGTCATCTCCCTGTCACTCCTACTCACTCATTTCCGTTACTGTAGAGTCAAGACTGAGACTCACGAGCTTCATTTTTATGGGGTAGTATTTCCAAATTGGTAAGGGATATATTAATTTGCTTCTCAATAATATATATGTGAATGATTTTCAGTTGTGGATTTTACCTGCCAAAGGAAGACCAACTCCCCCAGGTTATTATGGGGATTAGGATTTTTGTAATGTAATATTTTGGGGTTTGATCTTTATGACATTGTTGTTGATATAGACGGTGTGCCAAGTTCCTTACTGACCATTACATGCTGTCCTATATTGCACATTAACATTGTACATTGCTTTGAAGTAAAATATTTATTCTATTACAGTTTAAAAGATTGCTTAGAAACATCTGAAATAATTTGCCTTACCTTTCTTTCTTTCTCTAAATACCTGGTATTGATGCAGTCTGGATTTAAAGAAAAAAAGAATATCAGAGGAGGAATATAGCAGTGATTATGGCAAAAAGTATACGAGGTAGCAGGTCTGCCATGGTATTCAAAAACCTTTAAAATACAAATAATTCCAGAATCTTCAGTTTCATGTGTTGAAGTAAATGTTGCAGCTGAAGGGACAATTTAGCATTCAGCTTCTGATAAGGGTCCATATCTGAACTGTAAATATTTTCAAAGTGAAGAAGCTGTCCTACAAATTTGATTCAGGTCAATTTTGCTGTTATTTGAAGAGAGTTTTACCAGAGACCTTCTGTTCCCTTCCGAGATCAAAATGCGGACTGTGTCCATTAAAAGACATTACCCATGTGATGTTTTTCAGAAGAGTAAACAGCACCTTATTCTAGATTTGTAATTGCTATTTCTCTTCGCTTCTAGGGTATAGGATCCTAAAATTATCCCTTGGGCTATTATAACCCAAACAAGTTAATAAATCTACATTTAGCTCATCTAAATATAAAGTATGTTTTCCCTCTCTGTGACCTGTGTTGATAATGCGATCTCTGCTCCAAATCTCTGCCTGTTACATTCTGTTGTCTTTACATACCTTGAGTAGTTCAAAGAGGATGGGAAAAGATTACATTAAGAATTAAATCTACTTTGTCTAAGTACTATGACCATCAGGGACAATGTCTACTGCTTTCTCTCCTAATGCTCCTAGAATTAATGGGATTTCTTAAGAATCACTTATTTAAAGTAAGAAATTAATCAAATATCAAACTAAAGACTGTTACAAATTAGTTTAGAGCTTTTTTTTTCTTTTCCCCGATAAGGTAGCCTATAGAATACTGATTCTTACAGCTGTAATATTTGAGTTCTGATGCAAACAAAACTGTGCAAAGAAAACATTTTGTTGGCACTTTTGTTGGTATTTTGAAACGGGAACAAAATCTAATAATGCCAGTAAGTGACCTTCATTTCTTTAGTGGTGCACGCTGTGGGTTTTAGACTCAAACACTTGTACCGTGGGCTTCTGGAAGATGTGCCTTGTGCATGAAATTCAGTTGCCTTAACCTTTCCATTGAATTGTAACCACTAGTATAGAGCAGCCCCCTATGGCGATGACGGGACAGCATTGCACTTCTTACTGGTTTGCCTCTATTAAGATCTATTAAGATCTGCACTGCAACTGCATCTCAGTGAGACAGCTTCCAGCATCTACAGATTTGTGAAGAAATTAATAGATTGGTGAAGCTATTGTATTGTCATATTGTACGTGTCCTTTGCTGGCAGGGGACAAGTGAGGAGGATTTTATGCAACCTCACTCATTTCCTTTGCTAAACATAAAGCGTGAACTTCTTTCCTCTCCATCTGGGAGAACAAAACCTGCCTACTTTCCCTTCTTTATGGTGCAGAAGTTTTTCTACCTTAATCCTTTGTTTGCTTGGTATATGTGTACATTTGACAGGAAGGATAAATGGAAGGGTATGTCTTGACTGCCTGCTGATTTTTTTTACACTTATCCATATATTTGTGAATACAAATATATATGACTTGTGGTATGTTTACATGTTTCTGAAACACCCACTGCTAAGTATTTTCAAGGTAGTCACAAGTGAATTTTATTTCTAATTTGAATTTATTTCAGTAATGTGCATCTCCAGCTTCCTATGGGATGCAATACATATCAATTTCATTTTTGATTTGAAATTTCACTTGAAGCCTGCAGATTGCAGAATATTATCAGTAGGCTTTACATTAGATCTTGTACCTTCTCTCCCATTCTTATTTAAGGCACAATTAATGCAGTGAGCTGTTTTTGCAGATTTCTTCACTTCTGTATTTTAATGCATGTTGCAAGACACAAAGACTTAATATTTAAATGTATTTGGAAGAATTAATAGTTTCAAAACTGAAATGTGTCAGGTATCCAAGTACACCACGTGCAAAATTTGGTGGACCTCACTTCCAAAATATTTTGAGGAAGCCTAAGAGTCTGACTACTTTCATATGAGCAATCAGTGAAAAATGTTAGCTAATGAATATATTTTTTGTGCAAGTGCTGTAAATTTAAATATAAAAGAATTCATTTGGAATGTCTAAGAAAAGCAGAGTAGCAGATGCTTGTGCAATGTTGTTCAAAGAGAGGTTTTTGAAACTTGCAAGCCCACAGTATGCCTTTTCTGTCATAGACGTTTGCAGGTTCAGGTGTTTGTGACTTTCTTTTCTTTGTAAAATGAATTCCTTAACACGGAAGGCAAAGAATTCTCATCTCTGGTTGGCTTTGCTCCAGGCAAGGTTAGTAATAGCTGAATATTATCACCAGCTGATAGCAGTATAGTGACCTATAAGAAATGTTATTGGAGGTCACAATCCAGTTGTCTTTGGAAAGACATCCATATTTCAAAGACTCACCATCACAGGCGATACTAATTAGCAAGCCTAATAATCTCAGCAGAGACCTGAGGTCTGAGGGAACACGGTAAACAAATTGCAGAGAGATGTTCCTTTCAGATCTCAACTGAAGTATTATTGGAAGGTTTTGTGGAGGGACTTCAGCTGTTGCTGTCTGCTGGAGCAGCTGGCTGGTCAGCTAATCTTGCTGTTCAGTAAGCTGAGAGCTTTTGGACCATCGTCTTTTACTGTCTCCAACTTTCTTTTATAATATTTTAAAAATAAGCAACAATAAGGAACTGAATGTGAATAGGTGACAGCTGAAGAAAATTTTACAAAACCAAGTGCAACAATGAGAAGTCTGACCTTTTAAAAAAAATGTCACCGCTTTAATGTTTTTAATGAATTGACATTTAGTAACTAACATTCAGTGTGTCATTAATGAATCATTGATGGAAGATGGGAGACATAAAAGTTCTTTGAAAACAAAGTTAAGTATAGAGAAATAACATGTCTTTATTGTGTGAAACTCGTTTCCAAATATAGTTCAGATAAAGCATTGTATTTTAGTTGTGTATACATACACAAATGTATATGTACACATATGGATCAACAGCATGTATGAAAAAAACAAACACATCCTTTAAACTTTTATATATATTAATTTCTCTAAGAAGCTGATTTTGTGAAGAATGTTGCTCTGCTTCCTGTTTTACTTACAGTTATATATTGTTTCTACTGTACTGAAGCAGATTTGAAATCTAGCACATCCCTGAGAGACGGTCCATGGTATCAAACAAGGAGTGTACTTATTGTTACACCTTTCCAACTTTCCCAGCCATGACCCCTTCACAGCCACCCTCCAGCTACTTGGGGGCAGAACTATACTGTCCTCATTAACTGAACATCAGCAGAAGTAGTAAAGGCAGAAAATTGCATTCATTTTCTGCTTAACTGACAGAACTTATCAAAGGTAGGAAGGAGTCACGGAAGGGAGTGTCTTGACTCACTGCTATTTTTTTTAAAACTCATACATATGTTTGTGCGTATAGGTATATATGACACTTGATATGTTTAAGTGTTTTGAAACACCCACTGCTAGGAGTATTTGAAAGTCACAACTGAATTTTCCTTCTATTGTGAATTGATTTATGTAATGTGCATTTCTAACTTCGTATGAGATACAGTACATCTCCTCAATTTAATTTTCCCAATTTCAGTTTTATCCAACTCTCCTTTTTGTTTTATTCCTTATTTTCAGTGTCCTAGAGATAAAGAATATATGTAGAACAGAAATTATTTTAGTTGCTACTAACGAGTATCTATGTAATTGAGTTTAGTTTTGAGAAGTTAATTTTTAGTCTGTTGTCATTAATTGCTGTTTAGGAAAGAAGTGCATTCCACTAGGACAACAGAAATGGAGAAGATACAGACGACTCAGTGAACTGAAAAGGATGTAGAGAGTGTAGGCTGTTATTGAAGCAGAAGACAAATAAAAATAAGTAAATTTCTAAACACTCCTATAAAGGGCACTGAAAAAAAGATGAACACTGAGTCCATTAAAGCCTAGTTTTTGAAAGATGGCTTTGTAAGACAATTGTTTAATGTGGAAGAAACAGACCTATTAAATCTATTTCTGACAAAGTCATGGAGTTAGTAATTTGTTAGCATTTGCATTGATAATTGAATAATCCTTTTAGGCTGCTATGTCTTGGATAAAATCTACAAGAATGTATGTAACTAGCTTTAGATATACAGAAAAATAAATATAGAATATTTGGCTTCATAAAGCTCTATAGAGAAAAAAGTAACATGAACATTTGCTTTCCACTATGGTTCATTTTTTTTCTAGGTTATTTTTGAGTCATAAAATCATAGCAAGATCATTGACATCTGCTATAGCAGTATTGTCAAACTCTTATTATTGTAATTTAGCAAAACTTGGAAAGGAAAAAAAGTGTTTGTGGAAGATACAGTTGGCGTTTACAGCATAGAGAAACAAAAGTGAAAATATTAGAGAAAGAATGAAGCAGCCCGGCAGCTAAAACCTAAATATGTACATGGCAGAAAAATTTTCATTTGTAGAAACTTGGCTAAAATTGAAAACACCTCTATCAGGCAAAAGTACCAGGAGGTAATTTCTGAAATCAGACACATGAAGGGCTACTCATAAGACAGAGAACCTGTCATAATAAGTAGGCAACTTTATTAAATGTTGCTTGATGCTTCATAGAGTCACTTAATGATCTAATATGGAACAGTAACTCTTGTCCTAGGTAATGTCTTTAATAGCCATTCAATTCCTCGGTGTAATAGCTCAGTAGGGACTGTTATCAGATATCATAAACACCTAATTCATATAAACATTTTAGGAAAATAACATGTATGAAATTTAATGGCGAGTTTGTACATATTGCTTTCAATAGATGTCTCAGGCAAGTTACTAATCCCAAACTCTAGAAAAATATTTTTGATGTGTATCAATTTCAGGGGCATATGGGTACAAAATTTTGTCTGGGAAAACAAGGAGGGATTGAGAAATATATTCAAGAAATATGTTCATTTATATATGTATAATAAATGGGCACACTTATTGTTTTATTTCTCTATAAACCGTGGTGTAGAATAAACAGGCATAGCACTGTACTGAGTTGACATCAGTGTGAGGAAAATAGTTCACACATTTTCTATTGACAGTTGTAAACAACTGAGCATGCAAAGCTCTCAGTGCATTACAGTCTTGTAATCATTCAAAAGCAATTGATGGAACTTTAATGGAATTTATTAGCTGGAAATTATTTTGTTGTTGTTAGCAGCTCGTGATCATTCATACCTCTTTCTTCGTCTTCCTCTCCCTTGTTTTTTGGATGTTGTTAAAGGTTGACTCTGAAGACGAGACAATTTCTGAAGCCAGTCTCACAAAGAGTCTAGTCTTTATTTTCTTCTATAAGAGAAACCAGTAGGGTTTGTTCTTGGATCTTCTGCAGAGAAATTCCTTTTTGTTCCAAATAAATATGTTTGCATAAAACTTCATTTAATAAACTTAAATACATGTTTAGTGTAAAACTTAGCAATGTTGAAATACTAAATGATTGTAATAACGGTATCATTGTTGTATAATGATAAATGACAGTAAACATTTTAGTGTAAATTGTGATGTGACGGGCTAAGTTCATTATCAACTAAGACATCAACAGAACTAGATTTTCCTTAATCCATGGCAAGTCAGGCAAGGATAACGAAAATAAATTCAGTCCCCTGGTAGAACTTGAAACATAGGCAGAGTCAAGTTAAAATTGTTTAGAAGTAACTGTTATGAACTTGGTGCAAAAAGATGCTGATTTGCAATGTGGTTTGAAAATGACAAGAAATAAATCATAGGAGTTTTCTTAAGTTCAGTCAGTGTCTGTGACATGTTAAGGGAGCTGCCTGCAGACATCTGAAGGCTGATGAAAATGGGGACCATTAAGGGAATGATCATTTTCCCAGTACAAGTTCGTAAATGGTAGTGATATTGCTCTGGCAAGTTAACGTAGGAATACTACAAGACAAATGGCACCAATTAAAACACGTTTTTATATTGGTACAAACTGCTATGCTAAGTCTTTTATTTTCACTTGAGATGTTTATTTTAGTTTATTTTAAAGTAATTCTTTATGGGCGTACACTGAAATGCAGTAAGCAGGATGAAAACTAGTAGAGTTGTTCAACAAAAGGTGTTCAATTTTTTTTTTAATATTATTTCTCCAATTACACTGCTGTAACTTTCTCTTGTGGAGAAGACCTGTCTTACAGTTGATCTCCAGAGATCAACTGTGACTGTGGTTGGAAATGCTGATAGAAGATTTCAGTATTAGTGAATACTGATTAAAATAGTAGAGAAAGCGTGCAGAGCTAGATAGCAAGATAACAGAAAAATGATGGCTACTCTGCTGAATACTTGAGTTAGCTTCTTTGTGCAAAGATTTCAGAGCCTCCCCAGAGTTTTTCTACAAATATAACCATTAAAGAAACGCCTCCTCTGAGTCAGTTTCAGTTCTGTGTCACTTTAAGCATATGTACTCCTACAAGTTTATTAAGCAAAATAGAGCTTTGATTAATTTCTTCATATGTATTTATATATAATACATATTTATACATATATAAACATTTATGCGTATATATCCATATAAATACATATGTATATATGTACTTGTTTCTTCCTTTGTCTTTCTTCTCTATAAGCGATCTTTAGTTACTTGAAGTGCATTACATTTTTAAACATTTTTTCCTCCCCACTAATTACACTATTCTTATTTCACTTTGCACAGGAGACAAATCCGCCCATATTTCTGGTAAAAGTAGGAACCAGAGACAGTGCTTTTTTGGCATGCAAATGCTATTTGCATTTTTCAAATTGCAAATTCAGTTCCTCTTTCTTCTTCTTGTTTTGTTCGCAGTAACAAAAGAACAGTCAAACCTCTTCCCATAAGGTACATTCTCTGTGATCGCTAAAGCCGGTATCATACAAACAGCTGCCAAGAAACCCAGGACCAGCCTCTTGAGATACACTGTACAGCAAAGCTGACTGCGCTCAGAGATGTTACCTCTGTGAATCTGGCCAACCTGTTCTTGCAAACGGATTGACAATGCTGATGTCAATCTTGAACTATACTCGTGAGCAAGACTATACCTTTGCTCCCTACAGAGCCTCCAAACTGGCTGACTTGCATTGGATTTTCTGACAAAAGAAGTTATATTTATTCACTTTTGGTATATATGCCTCAAAAGGAATCAGACCATGTCCTGATCAGGAAGCGTGTGGTGAAAGTGAAGCTGCAGTATGGTTCAGTCTGGTTACATAAAGATAAAACAGCTTCAGAAAGTAATTTGTTTGGTTCAGTGCATTTGTAGTTTAAGCTTGTGTTTAAAGTAAAATACCAAAGTAAGGAGAGACAGAAAGCATTTTAAAGAGCTCCATCATTGACTTTTCAAGTTTTCTGTTTCTGTCTTGTACTTCAAATATGTCTATAATTTCAGCCAAAATAGTTGTTATAGTTCTGTGGAGGCATATTTTTGTATGTGTATCTGCTAAAGTAATCATGTTTAAAAAGAAATAAAAATACTGCAGTAGGTATTAAATCAAACTGATTTTTCTTAAAAGCTTAATTTTTTTTTACCATCTTTCAAAGGTAAGTATAATGGTCCTTTGGGGTAGAGGAAGTTTCGAGTAAGCATTCTGACTCTAGGTACTTGTGGTCTCTATGGCTAGTGAAGAATGGTCATGAGAGTGAACCTGGATAAACTAGTCCCTACCAGGTCCTACAGATGTGAATGGCAGGGTGGTTAAGCTGCTTCTCAGGAAGAACCAATGACCTTCTTATGCCTCGGTCACTGGCGGTTACCATCTTGAGTCAGAACCATTTATCTCTTTTTTGAGTCTGCTGAAACCTTTGGACTCGTTCTCCCCTAAATTGCCCTCCAGTGGAATATTCCATTATTGTTAGGAATTGCAGGTCGGGATGGTATTAACAGCCACTTAAAGCTCCTTTACATCAGTAAGATTTCCTCATTTGAATCGCTCTTGGGAGACAACTGATCCTCGAGTAGTGTCAGACTAGGGTAACTCTCTCCCCTTCTTTCTTTAGCAGCTTAACTATGTGATCCATTTTTATTTCAGCTGCTTGCTTCCTTATATTTCTTTGGCTGGCAGATTTCTTCAAACAAAGCCAGGAAAGCTGTTTGGATTTTTTTTGTTGTTGGTTTTTTTTGGTTTTTTGGTTTTGTTTGGTTTGGGTTTTTTTCTTGGTTAGGGTATTTTGTCCACTTTTTTATTGAGTTATAGTTATTCCACAATTTTTATAATGCCTATATTGTCTTATTGGAACTTTACTTTCAGAAATCTAATTTTAGTACTGTCTGGCCACATATTGATACTTAATAATTTGTTATGGTTCACTTAGCAAAATGTAAGTCTCCTCAAAGATGCTGTATAAGCTGTGCTGTCCTGGGATCAGTGGAGAAATGGAATGACTGCTCAGAGCTGCAGTTTGCTCCCTGCTATGCCCTCTTGGCCAGTCTCTCTTTCTTCCCCCACCTCCTCCTTTAATGGAAGAGGAAGCTGCACTGGGCAACATAAGGGAGGAAGAGGAGAGCAAAGCTAAATCTACTACTGTTCTTCATCCCATCCTGCCTATCCTATAGTTACCCAGATTTCAATGGGAATGACACATTATCATGGTGGGTCCACTTCCTCTCACCTTCAGCATTTTGTCCTGTCGGATGGAGACCCTGTGATTGGTGTGCAGGAACCTTGGGCAATTCGCATTTGACACTTTAGACTTTGGTTCTGCAAAGAATTTTGTGGGTTTAGGATTTTTTTATGATGTCAACAGGGATAAGTGTTTGCAGGTTTGGACTTATGTACTGCATAATTGCATATCATTTTCACATAAATAGAACTATAATTTTTTCCAGAAATAAGTATCTTCTACAGATGCACAGCCTGGCGCGCTCTCATTCAGCTGTGACCTTGAGAACTGATTAACAAGATTGTACTCTAAAGGACACAAGGCTTCACATAAAGCAAGTGAAGCATGTACAGGCCCTTGAGGGGTACTTAGAGTATCTCATAGACTCTAATGGTCATTCCTTTCTCTTTAATGCTATTAGGTGATTCTGGCTTACGGCAATCTGTAGTAGTTTTCTCTTTATTTAATTTCTGTGCTACAGATTTTATGAATTATCCTATTACAACCCCTCTTTTGTGTTTTAAAGACAAAGTGCTCTATATGTCTGGTATGCTTAGTATCTTCTTCAGCTGCTCAGATATTTTGGTTTGTTTTATTGGTTTTACAATGTCATAAACTTTGGCACAGTAAGAAGATGAAAAGTTAAGGAGAGTTATGATTAACTAAACTTGAAAACTAAATAGTGCTTGTGAAAAGCATGCAGAGTGCTCTGAGTACAGAATACTAAAAGCAAAAATACGTTCAACTCATTGGCGTTTCTTCCATTTTAATGCAATAACTTTTGGATGCTGCATCTAATAATAATAAAAAAATCTCAGGAAATATTCTAGGCATCATTTGTATCGCTTTTGATGAAAATCAGAATACTGCAAAAGCCTGGCTTTTTTCACAGCTGCAAATGAGAAGAAAATCAAGACTGCAGTGTGCCTGCTTGGTGATACAAGCACAGGAATTTTCTTCCAGTCAATATGCTGCTTATACATATGCCAGGCAACACTTTAATAGGCTTTCTCCCAGTATGAGATGTTCGGGTTGGCCTACATAAGCAACAAAATATGTGACCTGCTGCTACTGTCCTCTGAAAGGCCTCAAGGAGTTCCTTGGTCAGGGGCAGAATAATTCATTTCTTGTTTCTGAATTTAGATATTCCATTATGGTTGTGTCAAAAGCAGTGTCTTCAGTTTGCAAGAGTGTTTGTGTTCAAAAAAACTTGCCACAGAACCTGTACTAAATAACATGACCTTCATAACACTGAAATTTTTATGTTACTTTTTGTGCTCTTCCTTCCAATGTTTCATTTAAATAAAATTATTGTTTTGTAACTTTAATTATTTTTAAGTACGCAAGTAAATTGATTGTCATTAGTGGCAATCCAGAAAGTATTTATAGAGAGCAAAGGGGTTAGAGTGCTCTATTTGCTGCTAAAATATCTCATAATAAAACCAGAAAAACATGATTTCTGTATTGAATTTAAAAAAAAAAAAAAAAAGAAAAGAAAATTTTGGATATATGAAATCAAAGTAGTGGCATTCATCTAACAACTTGAATAATCTTAACAGTTTGAGCCACTGGTATCGTCTTTGACATGGGATGAACTTTCCTGGATGTACCTGTGTTTGACAGAATCACAAAATTGCTGATTGGTTGAGGTTGGAAGGCACCTCTGGAGGTCATCTGGTCCAGCCCCCCTGCTCAAGCAGGATCACCTAGAGCAGGTTTCTTGGACCATTTCCAGACAGCTTTGGAATATCTCCAAGGATGAAGATTTCAAAACCTCTCTGGTAACCTTTACTGGTGCTTGGTCTCCCCCACAGTGCCACAAAGGCACATTGCATGCTTGTGTTCAACTTGGTGTGCCCCACAACCCCCAGCTCCTTTTCTGCAAAGCTGCTTTCCAGCTGATCAGTCCCGTCACATCCTGGTGTCCGGGATTTTTCTTCCCCAGGTGCAGGACTTTGTATCTCCCTTTGTTGAACTTCAAGAGGTTCGCATCAGGTCATTTTTCCAGCCTGTTGAGGTCCCTCAGGATTGCAGCATGACCCTCTGGTCTATCAGCCACTCTTCCAGCTTTGTGTCACCAAACCTGCTGAGGGTATGCTCTGCCCCATCATCCAGATCATTAATGAAGATGTTGAACAAGACTGGACCCGGTATTGCCCCTTGGGGTACACTGCTAGTCACTGGCCTTCAACTAGACTTCATGCCACTGATCACCACCCCCTGAGCCTGGCTATTCAGCTGCTTTTCAGTCCATTTAATTGCCTGCCTGTCCTGCCTGTACTTAATCAGCTTCTCTATATGAGGATCTTTTGGGAGACAGTGTTGAAAGCCTAACTGAAGTCAAGGTACACAGTACCCACTGCACTCCCCTCATCTAACAAGCCACAGTTAACTATTTCATGGCAAACTATAAAATTGTTTGCTAAAGTTTGGTTATGTGAATCCCACCCTGAAAGCAATGGACTTCTAGACAAATAATTCCCCAATTGGGCTGCTCCCCTGTAGAGTGGTGGGGTTTTTAAATGGCAGTAGTTTATCCCACAATGAAAACTGGGGGTGGGGGAAGGAGGCCTGTTGTAGGTTTTCTTGTTGGGGGTTTTTTGTTTGTTCGTTTGTTTTAACCCTTGGCTGAATTAACCTGATAAATTAGTTCACAAGTGGGTTATAATTCCTGGTGTAGATCTTGTGGTTAATTTATTCCCTTTGCTAACACCTATTTTACATGGCAAACAATCTGAAATCTAGCTACTAAGCTAAGCAGTCAGTTCTCTGTAAGGGAGATGATTGTCCTTTACTCTTCTGTTTCTTAAAAAATTACTATTATTGTTCCTAGAAAAAGAAACCCTTTGTGTGCTGGCAAATACATCAAGTAATTCGTCACAAGTGTCTAATATAGTGTTTCTGGCAGCTGTCTGCAGTCTTGAAATTACCATAATGTCCTGGTTTGTCTGGAATTTAATCAAGGTCTGGTAGTTCTCAAAACCATCACAATACCAGAATCTCTCTTCCAGCTGTTCCTAGTGCATAACTCTTAAAGTACCTTTTCTCTAGGACATCCTGAGAGCCTTCTCTTGGTTTTTTTTTTCTCCTGTCATAGTACTGTAATTTTCAGTCTCCACATTAAAAGTCTTTACTTGCTCTTTCATCATCTCGTGCTTTGCTTACTGCAATCTTCTCTCCCTCTTCCTTTCTGTAAGCCCAATTGCTCGACTATTACTGCCCCAAATATCTAGCTATTTTTTCTTAATGTTTTCTAAATATTCCTTATCTTTGGCCAATGACTTCAAAATACTGGTAGCAAATGATATGTTGATTTCGCGGATGTATCAAAAAATTTATAATTCTCCCTTTATCTGTTGAATTAATCCTCTAGAGTCAAACCCTTTAGAAATGAAACACCACCTGATTATGAGGTGGTGTTTATTTGCATGGCTGCACAGTTTCTGAGTGTGCTTTCGCTAATTTATTTTTGTTGGAGAGTTATATTCTGCCTGTAGATTTCTGCATACAAAAGTTTATGGGCATTACTGGTTGTCCCACCTTCATTTGATCTGACCATTTGCTGATTACTGAACGGATGCTCAGTGCTGCTGTGTACATCTGGTAAGTCAGTGTTCATGATGCCTGCTGATGTAATGTGCTCTGCACCCATTGGCCATTGCTTCTTTGTTGTTTCTCTTATGCTCCTAAAATTTCTTAAGCGTAGTTCAGAGCCTGTGTTTGCTATAGAAATATGGTATAAGGCAAGGTGCTACACTGTAGCGAAGGAAAGAGATGAATGTTTATCTGAAGAGCATCATGTCTTTTCAGTCTGTCCTGGCTGAGGACATGGAATACTGGCAAAAGCTGTGAAGCGTACTCTGAGAACATGGCAGAGTTAGCGGCTAAGGTCAGAGAGCATGGTACTCTCAAAATCCCCTAAGGCAAATTTTTATTGAGTGTGGATAGAGACAATCACAGGCTCTGGGGGAAAAAACTGAGAAATCTACATGTTCATGTTCATCTCACTCACTCCCAGCTCTAGTGTACCATGGTCAGCATTTCAGAAATGTACAATACACCATAAATAACTCAAAATGTTAAAAGATAAAAAGCTACCAAGGCTAAAGATGAAAAAGAATAGGGACAAATTTAAGATCTTTCTTTTCTTTACAAAAACAGTAAAAGAGATGTCAAGTTTAATGAATAATAAATACAGTAGAGGGAAGACAGCATAGGTTCTGGGTTACATCCCTGAACTCCTTGGAAGAGGTGGTTATCTTTGTATCATCATTGTCAGGAATAGCAGAATGCTAACATCTTTCAGTCTGGAATACCGACAGTCATTGCATAATACTGCAAATATGTTATGATATATAAACACGCACAATATAGATATACATATGTAAACACATATAGATGTATATATGATGTGTTTACGTCTTGTGTATATATGTACAGATCTATGTTGTGTATGTATATATGTACACACTATATACATGTGTGTATATATACTGTCCTGGTTTCAGCTGGGATAGAGTTAACTGTCTTCCTGGTAGCTGGTACAGTGCTGTGTTTTGAGTTCAGTATGCGAAGAATGTTGATAACACTGATGTTTTCAGTTGTTGCTCAGTAGTGTTTAGGCTAAAGTCAAGGATTTTTCAGCTTCTCATGCCCAGCCAGCGAGAAAGCTGGAGGGGCACAAGAAGTTGGCCAGGACACAGCCAGGGCAGCTGACCCAAAGTGGCCGATGGGGTATTCCATACCATGTGACGTCCCATTTAGTATAGGAACTGGGAAGGGGGGGCAGGGAATCGCCGCTCGGGGACTGGCTGGGTGTCGGTTGGGGGGTGGTGAGCAATTGCACTGCGCATCATTTGTACATTCCAATCCTTTCATTATTACTGTTGTCATTTTATTAGTGTTATCATTATCGTTATTGGTTTCTTCTTTTCTGTTCTATTAAACCGTTCTTATCTCAACCCACGAGTTTTACTTCTTTTCCCGATTTTCTCCCCCATCCCACTGGGTGGGGGGGAAGTGAGCGAGCGGCTGCGTGGTGCTTAGTTGCTGGCTGGGGTTAAACCACGACAGCCTCTAAAACTAGAATGGATTATACTGGATATATAGGTAGAATTTTTTTTTTTTTTTTTTTTTTTCATTTTTAACCTCAGGAAGAAAGGTCAAAATTTAGATGAGATGTTTCAGGGTTTCTTTGGAGTCTTGCAAAACATATAGACCCTTTGAAACTTAGTAAATATTTTAGGTATTGGTAGATCATCACAATATTAAATGGATCACAGAAGACAGGGAAAATATTAACCTTAACATTGAAAATGTGATATTGTTCCCATCAGGGTCATTGACAAAACTTCCCTGACACTTCAGCAATACAAGATCATTGCTGAGTCAATGACCCACTCACTCACTCAAAATATACCTGAACAGGACCCATCTCAAAGTATTGCTCATGTTTTTAACCCTTGCAGTCTTAAATGTCAGTGAAGGACACGTTAGTAGCCTGTAAGAGATATTTAATCTTTCATGCAAGTCTATAACAACTTTCTTTAGAGGAAAACTAGATAATGGTTTATTCTTTCCTTTGCATTCTTGAAGGTATGTGATGCCTTAGGTAAAAGGCTCACACTTTTATTTTAAATTTTAATTCATAAAAAGCACTGAGCGAACTTTGAAATATTCAATAGATTTTTGAATAAATTATTAGTCAGTACAAAAGTCTGTACCAGGGTCCAACAAGTCAGCAGGTGGACTGGTGTATACTTTGGTAGATCTGTGATCTCCATGCTATTCATTGCACATCTGCAGTGTGATAGGACCATTCCTTCATGAAGAATGAAGCATTCAGAAATGAAGTCATATTAGAAAGTCTGGCCAAGAAAGTTTTAATGATCTAAGAGAGAGGACTCATAACTGAATTACTGTTAGTGTCTGCTGTTCTTTTCCTTACCTTATTATGAAGGGGAAAGTTGAATGAGAAGATTTAAGTACATTATTTTAAATGTATAATAAGGAAAGTATGAATTTAATATTGCTAAACTCATGTTACATAGCTCTATTATGCAAGCTATATTCAGTTTGATAAATATGCCTTAAGATTTTTTTTTTTTGGTATTGAGAAATGTTATTAAATGTATTTCATTTATTTCATGAACACACAGTAGAAGTAGTAAAAAAATTTCAAGACAACTATGATCAGCTGCATAGGTTTTTGTGTTTGTGTATATGCTTTATTCTGTTAAGGTACACAGAATTGTATCATACAAGGTAGCCAAATATGGATTTCTGTGTCTATAGACGTCCTGGGGAGCCCACAGATGCAGACTGGTCCACCTGCTTAGTGCTTTTTAAGTAGTGTATGCTTGTAATTTTTGTGGGAAGTTGGTGGGAGTTTGTCATCTCTGGATTTTAGGTGGTTTTCTATAAATTGCATCAACTACCTGTGTATTATTTAGGCATAGAAATATATATATTCAAATTGCGCTCAAGTAGTTTGATACTGCAAGTCTTAGTAAAGGGTAATCTATGGACAGGACTTGTTCTACTATCTGCTTTATTGTACGGTTCCATCATTGTTTTCTAATACATTATCCTGTCCTTTGTACTGCAGATTCTCACTCATAGCTCATACTTTCAAGAAACTCTCAAAAAAGTCTCACTTAAAGACTCTCTTTTTAGGACTTTCACTGCCTAGCCACAGAAGAAAAAGGGTGAGACTGTAAAAAAAAGGAGTAATTTTCATTCAGTCATGTTAAAATATCAGTACTTATTTAAAAACATTTTGGGGCATGAATTCAAAGAAAGTTATTTAAGACATTAATAGCACCCAGATAGCTATATTCAATTAGCTAAATTATCAGAAGAATAGCTATTTTAACAGTGTACCTTATTTTGGATTTAAGACCTGTTTTCTTTCACACAATAAGGAGTATTGTTTGCAAATACACCATTTGCTACATGCAAGAAGTAGTACATTTATTGTTATTTAGTGACATTGGCAAGCTGTGAAAATCTTGTCCCAAAATTAACTTCCATTATTTAGAGGCTTGTAAATTATTGTACCTTTGACTTTCTAACTCTCTGCTTTTGTATTTGAATTATGTTTTGGTTAATGAAACACCACCTTCTAGAAATCTGAGCAATTTAAAATAACGATTTAAAGCATTCTACACATTCCTCTCAATGTTGCTGCCAGTTTTTGTGTCTTTAAAGTCAAATTCATATCACACAAACAGGGAAGTAAGCTATTATTTTAAGAAATCATTAGAATAGCAGAGGACATTGAAAGAGTTTTTGTGTAAGTGACAAAATGAAAACAGAAGGCAAGGTTGAATAGTAGCTGGTCTTGACACCATAATGTGCCAAGGTACAGGAAGTGTTAAATGGAGCATCGTACCCCCCCATCCCCGCTTTTGTATTCCTCGTCATTAAAAAGCCCAAGTACCAAAAACTCAGACATTTTTGTAGGTTTTTTGTCTGTCAAAGTTAAGATATTCCAGTGTTCCTGGAGCTAGAAAGAAGGGGGAGAAAACACAGAAATTAGTTTAGCATGTTAGAAGTGCTGTGCACCTATGAGAGGTGATTGCTTCATGGGCTGCTGGGCAACTTCTGCTCTGGTTGTAGTGCATTTCCCTGTCCCAGGAAAAAGAACAGAAATTGAATCTACTGCAAAATTATTTTCTTTTCTCTGAAGTCTTTCATTTAATACAATGTGTAGTGCTACTTGTAAGAGCAGGGAATAAAACATTTCTATAGAGGTGTCCTTATTATGCTGATAGTGTCTCTATGGTTGTTGGAGGTTCTGCAGAACATTTAGACCTCAATCGCAGCCTCAGCTCAGTAAGCAGTTAAACCTGTCTTTAGTTTACTGCATCTGAATAATCCCATCAAAATCAACAGGATTTAAATGCAGATGTATGTGCTTTGCTCAGTTAGGGCCTAGACTCATCCAGTCTAATCTGTCTACATTTTTCTGAATTATATCCTCACATCCAAAAAGTACTCACGGAATATCTTTCTGCGTGAGGTGGGATTTGTAATGGTTTTCATCACAGGAAGTAGATCTAGTAGTGAATATTCAGATTTTGGGGGGGGAGAATAAGATAGTTGTTCCTGGTAATGTCTGGAGTCATATGAATCAGAGTATCACTGGAGAGAGCTCTTTCCTCTGCCATGTGTTATTTTTCCTGATAATCTGTGCTAATCTGTATGCACACAAAAATATGCATTATATATGCTTTATCTTTCACTTTGCTGTTTATCCTGATGCCTTGTACTGACCCCTTGTTTTCAGGGAAATATTTATATTTTTTTTCATACCATATCAGAGCTTCCTGTTTTCTAGAAAATACATTATACGTATTTGCAATTCAGATAACATTTATCTAAGGCTTAAAGTAGTAACACTAGTATTAAAACATGTTAAAAGTATTTCTTATGAAAATTAATATTTTTCTCAGCATGGTGGGCAATATTTTTGGCATTTCGAAATGTGTTACAGAAAAGTGAGCATTCCTCCAGATTCTAGTTGCTGATCAAGAAATAGGATACTGTTACTCTGTGTTCATGTTCCTTTCCTTTTTTAGTTCGTTTATTCTTGTCCAAATGTAAGAATATGTTATTTCTTCCTTTTCCACAGGATTCATAAGATTGTATTAAACTTCTAAGGAAACCAGGAGAATATCCTTTGAAGTCCTTTCTTCCTTTGTCCCTCTCCTCCCTGCTATGTTTATTAGATTCTGCAAAGAATTTTAATTTTTTTTTTTAGATCAAAAGAAAAAGGAAAAGGGGAGGAAAAAGAGAAAGAGGCTTTACATTAGATCTGTCAAGAATGTGCAAGAGGACATTTTTGATACCAGCAACAGTCTTTATTTCATTTTTTCATTTAAAAAAAAAAAATCTTTCATTAAATGTTTTATAAATGCAGTAAGCAGTCATGTAGTTGAATTGTAAAATTTAAAAAAATTGAAGATTAAAAAAAAATCTAGTATGAAGCAGATTGGTCAGTGTTGTATTGCCATCAACTTTAAATATCAACGTTAAATAGTAGGTTTTGTCTCTTGGGCAGTGTATTCCATAAAAATCGTAATCTCAAAAGAAAATGTTCCACTTAGCATTTACTGACATCTGTCTTATTGTTTGCATATGCAAGTGTGAAAAAAGTCATACAGGTAAAAGGATCTATTTTCAGTTATTTTTAAAAGTTGCATTTTTAACATTGCATTTCACGGTTATTTTAGCTTGGCTTTTCTTAGCATGCATATAATCAGATGCCAGTGAAAGATTGATTCTGCAAAGCTCTGAGTACTCAAGTGCTAGTATAGCCTGTCATTTAAACATGTTTAAACACGTGAGTGGTGGCTAAATACACCAACAGAAGAACAAAGGATTATTCACTTTAGCTTTTTTTTCAGTTGCCTCTCACTAATTTTTTCTTCTCTAGTGGCTTGCCTTGTCAAGGTTAGGTCAGAATATCTAAATTTTGAGAGCTAGGAGCAAAGGTGCACAGATAGCATGGAAGCAGGTACTTGCGAAATCTTGATGGGGGTAACTATCAGTCTCCTGGTGGATGCATTTCAGGACCTGAGGCAGAAGAACAATCAAGAATTACTTTGTTGGTGGGAATAAAGAGGCTTAAAAGGCAAAATTATTTTGGAACCTTCCTTCCTTGTTGGGACATTTTTGTTGTTGTTCCTTTTTTTAAAAATAACTCTTGGTCTCCATACAGTGTCATGGTTCTTTGATATTGAAACCTTCTTTGCTACTTTCATGACAGTATACTTTTATTAAGTTTAACTAGTTTGGGGTAATGATGCCAGTTAGTACAGTAAGCATGAAGTCAATGATTTGTAAAAAGGTAGGGTCATGTAACTAACAGCAGAAACCAGAGAAGTAACAGCTTGGTCTAGGCTCAGTTGGTTAAATGTTCTATAAGCATTGACACACAGCACACAGTCCACTTTTGCACCCTGGATTTCTGAAACACTGCTTGTGTAACTGGCATTGCAATAGCTGCCTGTTCAAAGTAAAAGAAAGAAATAAAGACTTTGCAAATCCAGACCTATACTATCATTTCCTTAGTTTGAGTGGTCAGTGCTTGTCAGAGAAGAAATTTTGGCAACAACAACTACTACTACTACTACAAAAAAAAAAGGAAATAAAAGAACAACAGTGTTGGAGAACACAAATGTCCGGAATCACTACGCTTGTGTGTGGTTTCTTTAGAGACTTTGACACCTCCTGTTAAAACTGAGTCATTCACTGGTTATGGGTCGTTGAATACTGCAAGATGGAATGAGTAGTTTGACCATTTTGTACAGGTTGCCATACACTGTCGTTTGACTCTGACACTCTAAATATCCTGATTTTTTTTACTGAGGAATGTGATACTCTCCAGTTTGGGTCTGATTATAGCACCTGCTTCCTTCACGTGCTGAAAGAAATACTGGAAGGTTTGCTTACTTGCCTTCTTGCAGGTGTGACTTGCCACAAAGGAAAGTGAGGAAGCCTACTTTTTCTTAACTGCAGGTCCTTGGTAAATGATAATTTTCCCTGTGCAGAACAGCTTGTTGTTTTTGGAAGGCTTTGTAGATGTAAGTGGAACTAGAGAAGTTTGTATGAATGGTTGCAGTCTTTATACTTTTTTTTTATATATATATAATTTAAATAACCTTGCTGTTTCACTCAGCTGCTAGTGGGACTAGCATAAAATTGTCATGACTGCACTGAATCAGCTAACATAGCTGGCTTGCTGCTTGTGAATTGTTGTTGGAAAAGGCAAGCAACCAGCAAACACTGTAGCACAGCCAATGATGTGGTATATGTTCAGGTTCCAGAAAAATTGTAGGTTTTTCAAATAAGAGTTGTCACTGTTAGAATTACTTCATAGAGGAAAGGAATCTCTGGTCACAAGTTATTAAATCAAACAAAGCATCCGTGGAGCAGGTTGCAAATAAAAGTGTTTTTCTCCCTGGCTTTAGAAGATCTAAGGACTGTCTCCTCAACATGAGACTGGGGAATAAACATCAGTTTCAGGTGAGGATGTTAACTGCTGCCACGGATAGGATTTTGACTCTAGGTCTGAGATCAAGTGCAGAGAGTTTGTTTATTATTTTCTCTGTAAAAAGAGATTTATCAATTTGGTATTTTGATATATTTTAATAGGAAGTATTCAGAAAATATTTTTCAGAAAAACTGTGGATGTTGGGACAAAACCGCTTACAAATCAGACAAGGAGATTAAAAAAAAAGTCAAGACCAGCATCCTTGTGCATGCCAAGACAAAGGATTTTTAACGACAGTGGAAAGATCTGTTTTCAATTATATTTTTATACACAATTGACAGTTCATGGATCCAATGTTGAGCAACCTAAAGAAAAATAAATTTGTTACTGTTATGAAATCAATTTTGAACACACATCAATAGTCAAAAACCATTATCTCTGGTAACAGGATGTTACAATGACAGTATCTAATGAATACATTTATTTGATTTGTTGAGCAACTAAAAAAAAAATTGAATTTTTTTTATAAATAATTCATCTTTAGTTAGTTTAGAATGTGAAGGGGCAATTGTGTTATGTGGCCTCGTGCTTTGGGGAGGTATGGTTAATCCAGACGAGATGTTTAAAGTGATGATTTAGTTCTGCATAAATGTGTACCCATTTTGCCTCTGCAGATCTTTAAGATGTGCTAGTGTACTTGTGCTGTTGATATGGAGTTAGTCTGCTGGAAACTCATCACAGACGTTTAGATAGAACATATTTGTATGACTATATTTTAATGTGGGAAATAGAAAACTTAATACCTACTTTGGGAATTATTTAGACTTCACATCACCTTTGAAGCTTAAAACTACAGCATTGCCTGCATATCAATAGCATCTAAGTATTTTATTAGGCTGTTATATCAATGCCACCTTCACAAATGTGCTTACTGTCTGAAATTATTGTTGATAATCTCATAGCTGCTCTTTGGACAGCATTAGTTTTTTCCCCCTTCCCTAGTGCAGGGAATTTACAAGTGGTTTCTGCATAGCAGTGGTACAATTTGTCCCCAAACAAATGCTTTTCTAGAATTAGACCAATTATATGAGGTGGCAGACAAAATTCTGTTATCTTTTGAAGTTGACCAGTGTTGCGCTCTCATGCTGTTTGAATGCTGGGGAAGTTATACTCCCAGTCACCAACAGCAGATTTGCTCAGGATTAATTCTGTCTCACACGACTGGTGCAGAAACAAAGGGGTTTGCATGGGTTGAGGTACCTAACATTGCCCTTCAGTAAGCCTGTTTTATATTTCTATTAATTTAGAATCAAACCTGTGCCTTTTCTCCTCTCCTGAAGCAACTAGATGTTCTGACCTTGGCCTTCAGTTTTGTCATCTATGCAACTTGCAAAAAACAAGTCATATCTATAAACCTGATTTTGATATATAAGCTTCCAAAAGACATTGCTGCATTTGAGGTGACAGCAAGCTGTGCCACCAACTATGTCTTCTAAGACACCTCCACAGAAACCTTTATGGAGGCCACACTGATCAGATTAAAACTGCAACCGAACTACTTCATTTCTTCCTTATTAACTTACATCTTTTCCATCTGATTCTATTTAATTCTGTTAAAATTTATGAGTTCTAGTTCTTGTATTTCCCCCAGTGTTTATTCTTCCTTTTTTAAAGTGAATAGTTTAAAGTTTTGAGCTTATTGCTATGAAAAAACAGCAGAATAATAGTTGTCTGTCCAGGGAACCATAGTGTTGTCTTTGTCACTGTGATGTTATATTCTTTCCACAGAAAATTTCAGGCCTTCTTAACAGTTTTGGTTCAAGTGATATTGTTTTCCTTAGCTTGCTTCGCTGTTGTCAGATTCTTGATGCTTTGTTGCCTAAGTATGTTCGCTCTGTCTGTACTTCTCCAACTCATTCTACCCTGAAAGTCCTGACTTAATCTCTTCTGAGGTCTGCAAGTTTTTCCTTTTTTTCAGCACCCCCGAGCTCTATCTTATTTGTATTTGATTGGCAACCTTCAGTTTTGTTTGTTTGATTTTTTAAAAAAATGCAATTAGAAAGGTTTATAGAGTGAAATACTTTATGTGCTTATTTTATGAGTATAGCTTCATTATTGTCATGATTTTAAGTGGCAATGACGTGAATTTTCTGTGCTGGGTGAGTTATTAAAAACTTCTCAACTCCTGCCTTCAGAATAATCTTTTTTTTTAAGTTTTTTTATTCTATTTTTCTAAATCTTTTTTAATGATGCCTTCTAGGTAAAGAGATAATTTCATGGGAACTTCTGAAAACACAGTTCTGTGGCTGAAGCTTTGCTTACTTTGTGACCTACATGTATATTTTGACAATCAAGGATGTTTCATGACTGTTGAAATACTTTTGTCTTTCAAGAGGGTAAGATAAATAATTCACAAAGCATATTTTAACCAAATACCAAAATAAAGACATATTTACCTTGGAATGTAAAGGCTTTTTAAATTAAGTGCTTAATAGTTGAATCAAATATAAAGCTGATATTCTCATAGCTCTTGGATGCTGCTAAGTAGTGTGGATAATGCTTGACAAGGTACCCCCACGAAGCAGAACTGAAGTAGATTGATCCCCCGCAACCATTTTTGTACTTTACATTTTATCCTGATGGATCATTCTCCTGACTGTAATTACAGCCAGGTTGGTGCCAATTACAGAATTCTAAAGCTTACTTTGTGGCCATTTTTATATCCCAAACTTGACCTTTCCATAATGTCACATATACTAGGCTTAGCTACATCTTGCTCAGAAAAGGAAAAAAAAAAAACCCAAAACTGTTAAGGTTATCAAGGTTATCTTTCCAGTGTAAGATTGTTCTGTAAGAATGCCCCTGAGGTTTTGTCTAGATTAAATGACTTTTGAGAACAGGACTTGCAGAATATCCTATTGAAGTTTCTATTGTAGATCTTTGTAGGTTTCATCTCAAGGGATTTTTTCATTATTTATGTTAAATTTGCATGTACTCTGTTTTACCTAATTGTTTCTTACTTATTATATACTCTTTGACCATTCCTAATCTTTTTGTGTGTGTGTGTGTGCTTTAAAGCTTCAGTATTTCAAAACCACTCTAATCTTCTTTCCGCCCAGTACTTAATGTTGCACTATCATATAAAGCAGGGAACAAGTGTCAAGCCCATTACTGAAGATGATGGTATTTTACTTCTGAATTCATTAAATACTGGGGAAGGAGGTAGCAGTTGGACCTCAGTGTGCTTTACAGGCCTTATCTATCCGAGGTTGATTCTAAGGGGGGAGGGAAACGAAAACAATATGCAATTTAAGTGTCTCCCAATATGAATTGGCTGCAGAGGAATATATTTTATAGTTGGTGATTCTCAGTCCCATTTTCCAAACAATAGGCATGCTTTCTTTTTAAACTGTAATCTGTTAATTTTTCATCCTTTCTCTCTCTCATTTATTTTACTTCTCTGGGCTGGGTTGGCTTCTTTTTACTTATTGACATCCTAGACTTGTGTTCTCTATTTATTTTGTTCTCTTGTTTCTCTGTATTTTGTGTGAGACTTATGTTGTTTGAACTGATTGGAACTAAAAGTGTAATGCTTTGAATCTAGACTTGAATCCCAGTTGTGTTTTATTTACTGCCTGTAGCTCTATTTACCCTGAGTGCATGAAAATTATTTCCACAATGAATCTCCTTTGGCAAGTAGCATTTGGGTTTGGGGCTAAATTTGACCAACTGCAAGGTAACAACTTCTGACAAAAAATTTGTTCATGTTTCATCTGTTAGATCCACAAAAATGGTTTACTTCAATAAATACCTTCTTGGAGATTGTGCCCAGTCTGCTTCCACTCATTTTTTGATACTTCATTCCATCTTTTTTTTATTTTCCTTCTTTGACAGATTTCCTCTGCCCGGTGTTCATTTGAAATTCATTGCAGAGACTGACCATTCATTTGAAAAATCGATTTACTAACAAAATTAAGATTACCGTATGTCCTATCTAAACTGAATGGAGTTCTGTTCTTTGCTGCTTCTAAGTTTCTGCAAGAATCTGTTTCTCTAAATAGTTGATACTTCTAAGTGTTGGATAGAGATTCTGAAAGCTCAGTTCTATGACAATTTGGTATTAGAAGTGTGACCAAAAGAGATAGAATAGTTTTATGCTTGAGCAGTGAATGGCAGGAGCTTTCATCTCTCTAATTCTGTGGCAAAGTACTATGCACAGCAAGTGAAAGTAGGAAACAGAAAATGCAGGTTGAATCATGAGGGATATAATTGAGTTATCTGTATCTCTTTGGGAGAAGGGTAGTAGCTTTGGATGGATAATCTGTTCACATGGGAACATATCAGAAAAACTATTCAAAGCATAAGCAAATAACAGAGTGAAAAAAAGTGTTGCTGTGGCCTGAACAAGCCTTTTTCTGAGGTTATCCCATATATATAAGGAACAAACTAAATAGTTTTGTCTCAGCCTGTTTGGCCATAATGTTCCAAAATTAAAATACAAGGGACTTCCTAAGCATTGTAATTTTTCAGGTGATTGAGCTGATTGTGTGTACTTTTAGTTTAGTAGACAGTAGAGGACTGAATGGACATGGAGACAAAGCTACCATGTATCTCTTTTTTTCTTTTTTCATTTGTTTTATTGTACATCCCACAGTAGTACCTATTTCTTGCCCTTTCTACAAACAGGAGACTTTTTTCAATAGCAGTATCCCCCCCAAAATGTTACTGCTGACACCTGTATTTTAGAAGTTGGGTGCCTTACTTGCTTCAGTCATTGATTTCTCGCTAAGTTACTGTTAGGCTTTAAAAAAAAAAAAAATCTCATTTTGTTTTTTAGCTTAGAATATTGTTAGGGATGCATTCTTCTTATTGCTCTTTTCTAAAATACTTTTCAGACAATGTGTTCTGACAGAAACTTAGAATCACACTTCATTTTCAGTCCATGATATGTTATCATCCCATTAAGTGCAGTGAGACAGTGTCACTGACTAAGGAACTTTGCTGCTGCTGGCAGTGTCTGAAGAAAGATCATTTCTATATTACTCTGTATTGTGCCAAAGTTGTTGGGCATGTGCATATGGGGATCCTGTAAACACAGCAGTAAGAGTTTCAGCATATACTTTTCCAATTTCAAGGAAAAATGTTTCAGCTTCTCACTAAGGAACCTGAGTACTCGGATGTGAAGAGGGTCCCCATGCACTTTGCAGTATTCTTCAGTTCCATCAAGTATCTGGAGATTACTCAGATCCCAAGTCCACATAAATTGGGCTTGGCATCATGTTTGGAAGAAGACAGAACTCCCTAGTTTGCAATGACATTTCCAGGCTTTCTCTCTTGGCCTTAGAGTCTTGCTTGCTGCGAGGGAATAGATCCATACCGAAAATGCTGTGTTATAAGAGTTTCAGTTTATGCTCAGAATACGGTTTTCTCTGTTGTTTTGGTCTCATACTCTTCATCAGTCAGCAAATTAACATGGAATAGATGCTTTTGAAAAATATATCAGTAGCAGAAGAAGCTCAGATACTCATTATGAAAACAAACTAGTGACTGAGGTATATGATGTGTCTCGGTTTAAAAGACAATTTACTCGTAGCTAACGTGAAATTCAGAGATTTTTAGACACTGTACAACTGTCTGCTCTTTGCATAGGTGCTTTAGGAGCAGCCTACAGCAGGCATAGGAACAGTTGGATAGTGACTATTCATTTGCTGAGGCAAAAGCAGGTTTAAACAACTATTACTCTGACAGTGCTACAGTCAATGGTGTATCAACTAGATAATTTAATTTCTCTATAGGTAGAAACATTCTTGAAACAAGTTTGCGTAGGATTTTATTTGGGAAGTGTTGAAAATATCCCTCACTGAAGAAGTAATTTCTGCTTCCAATTTTTTCCAAACAGCTTGCAAATCAGCATAAGGTGCATTTCACACTTGATGTGAACAGTCATACACCTCTGTTTCATGGCAGCGGTTTTCATGGAGGGGCGAGGCAAGTCAGTCTCATCCTCTCTTAAAGATGAATTACTAGTTCTGAGGAGGAACATTCTGAAGTGTGCCTAAATGCCATTTTCTTTATATTAGTAGAACATTAAGGAAACATATGAATAGGCAGAATTAGGGTCTCTTCCGCTATGTATGAAAGATGCAGTCTTGTGGGACACCTTGCCTTCATCAGACAAAGCACTGGAGGACAAACAGTGCCAATGAAGTTGCTTTTTCTTTGCTTTGCTTTTCCAATAGGAAAAGCAAAATGGGGAAACAGCAAGCCCTGTGTATGTGCTGAAAAGAGAAGAAGCAGTAGATTGATTGAATTGGCTCTCCCTGAGTCCATGCTTGCATTTTCTCAAGTCTGTAAGATTAGAAGCAAGCATTAAAGAAAAAAATCAGGTGAGTCTGGTAATGGTGCTTCACAGTATGCAAGGTTGAAACTGGCCTCATTCCTTTTCGTGACAGATACGTTTGCTGACCAATGTGGAAGGCCAAAATGGTAGAAGAGCTGTGTATCTTGCACATTTGGTTGCACTTCCCTTGCCCTTTTCTTAAACAATCATTTACTGTTAATTATGATGGGGAAACAATAATGCTTTAACAAAACATAAGTAACTCAGATTAATCAGCTGCTTTGCAGGCAGACACTTCCTGAGTTCCCTGGGGTTTCTATCAGCAAATTGTAGTAATGATGCTGATTTGCACAGAGCTATTGTTTCAGCTGTAAATACCTGAATTGATTACCCAGGAGCCCTGGTCTCAGTGTAGCATTGTTTTGCTTTGTTCTTTATTATGTTAGGTATCCTGCATAGCAGGGGGCCTGTAACCACGGCAGTGTCACCTTGGGACTTCAAGTATGGTAATCTAAATGAATTCTTTGTTGCTGTAAATTACAAACAGAACAACAGCAGCCTGCTCCCACTTTTATAAATATGTATGGTTTCCCTGCCAATGAAATTATGGTGAGGGATAGATCAAAGTGAATTAGTACCTGTCAAGCAAATTTGATAGGTCATTTTGTACTTTAATTTTATTCCTTTTTCTCTGTATTGTCACACAATAACAAAATTAACAGTTCTGCTCTCCTTATAGCAAAGGCTGTTGACCACACTAAATATTGTTTTCAGAAAATGCAGCATTGACAAATGAAAGATTCTTCTATATAGACCAGCTTGAAACCACATCTGGTGCATATGCAAAGTGCCTACCACGGCAGTGTGCGCTTGTACATGGTGATGTATGAACTCTGTCTTGTTGTGTACAGCTGAAACAGTGCTAGCTCTGTAACAGAAAGCATCTGATCTCTTCCAGTTCTTGTGATAGGACTGTCTTTTTTTTTTGTGTGTTTGTGCTTTCTGTCATACTAATTGTTAGGCCTTTTGTGCCTGTAGTCACAGTCACCATCATATTTCTGAATATTTCCTTGAGTATACCCACACCCAGTGCACACATACACAAACACATGTGTGCACACTCTTTCCCCCCTACCTCCTTTTCTCTCTTCCTTGTAAAATGGGAATTTCTGGATCAGCCTCACTTTAAAGTGGCTGAAATACTCCAAGAAACCATTGACCTTTCTTTCTTGCCATTTCCAGTTTCAGCCTTTAATTATCACTTACCAAATGAGACAACTTCATAGCAGGTGGCATCTCTTCACCTTAAAATGGTCTCTCAGACAATAAATGATCTACCAGACAAAGCAATTATTTTCTGCTGTTCCCACATGCCTAGCAAATATCTGAAAACAGGCACTTTAAAAGAAATACTCATGTCAAGATCAGAGATGAGATTAAAGAAAACACATCTACATTTGGTAGGGAGAGTCATGGCTCAGAAGCAACTTTTTTATTTTGCTAACCCAGATCTGCAGATAGATCCTAAAGATCTGTGTTAGCAAAGGGAAACTCCTTCCAGGAGAAGCAGTGTAAGACAGACTGGAGAAATTGGAGGAACTGGGACAAAATAGCAGGAGTTTCCTGTTGCTTTTTTCCTTTTTCTTAGCATACTCTGAGGCTAGAGAATTTATTTGTCTTAAGATAAAAGGAACGAAAAAAGGAAACATTTTCATTATTCCTTATTGCTGGTATTTTTCTGCAAAAGCATTTAAATAGTACTATACATGCTTCCTAAAAACAACATTCCCTTGAAATTAATTTTAATAAAACATGAATGGCTCTGTGATGGGTACATTACTCAACCCTGCAGCAATAAATTAAGGACACACCCCGCAAGGGGAAGTCCTGCCCAAAACAATCATGTTCCCACAGAGTAGAAGTCTAAGATACTAGAACATTGATATTGTGAGAAATTAGATCCTGATTCTACAAGCATATGTTAGCAACATTAGTGGAAGTAGTCTCCAGTGGCTTTAACCGGGTAACTGCTTATCTCTGCTATAGAAAGGTGCACAGTCATGTCCTCTGTAGATTTTTTTCCAGATCCAGTCTCTGATTAATTATTGGCTTTTTCAGAACAGCTGTAACTATCCTCAGTCACATGCCCCACATTATATTTTAGATGTGGAAGGCGTGCTTGCTTTTGCCTACCTGCAAAGTAAACAATGGCAAGAGTTAAAGAGTACACTATGTTGTGTTATGCTGTCTTTAGTTTTTTCAAATGCTTTGGGAGAATTGATGCAAACCACTACCATGCCAGCTGAGTATTTAATGCATCCATTTTATAGGTAAGATAATTGTGAAACAGAGGAGCCAGAACCAACACATCCAAAGCTATGGACTTGCAAGGGAATGCTGAAGCAAGCAGCATGTGTTTGATATCTGCTGGGCTCTCGAGGATCTCGTTTACCCTCAAGGGACTTGGATATCTTCACAACATTTCTCAGTGAGATTATTTGTCAAATTAACAAAATGCTAATCTTCAGGCATTTATGTTTAAAACTACTAGTCTGGAGAACTTCTCCAGCTGACGCAATGAATTGCAGAGTGGGGACAAAAGTTTTCTCTGCACTGCTGCTTCTGCTGGCAACAGGATTCAGGAATGCCTCCTGCCATGGTGCAGTGTGGGGCTTCTGCAGCCATGTGCTGGCAGGCAGCTGCAGGGCAGCTCCTGCAGGCAGCAGATGGCAAAGAGATCCAACCCGAGCTCTGGGTGAACCTCAGGATGCTCATTTCTGTCATCCTGCTTTAGTTTGGTTCTTCAGCTCCTCAAGAGAAATATCAGCTGTGCCTCTGCCTTTGATTTTATCTAGAACAGCAGTGTACCTCCCTGACTGAGGCATCTGGTTACTACAATACTATGAATAACAAATTATATTCTATGAATAACAAATGATATTAACACAGAAGGTGTACGATGGTTTTCTTATACGCCTCTTGTGGCCAAGCAAGGAGTAACATGAATTTAAAAAAAATAATAACAATCTGAGGCTGTTTAGTCCATCTGGATGTACAGAAGTTCTGTCTACAGCTAAATATCAAGCAGCAGGAACAGAGAATGGAAAAACTGCAACTCAGAATAACTCAGTAAATGAAACTATGTTTACTTCAGATGTATTTTCTGTGGCTGAATTGCCTTTGTCATCCTTTGGCTGGGATGGATCACAGGCACGTATTCTTCAGTACCTTTCACTCCAGTAGTATCAAAAATCACTTGCTTTCTAAAAGGTGATACTGTTTTCATAATTGTTATGGGCTTATATATATTTAGAGTCAAACAGGTTGCATGGAAACACTTTGGGGGGATTTCAGCTTAAGAGCAAAAAATGGGATAGATTACAGTGTTTGGGCATCTTCCTGCTGTTTTATCTTAAACAGAAATATTTGGTCCAAATTCTTCCCTGGTGTAATTTTGCCAAGGTCCAGTGATTAGGCAAGAATTAGTTTGGGCCATAGAGTCTATATGAGCTAGAAGTCAGTTTTCTGTGAGAAAACAAAAAAGTGGCTATACCAGTTGAAAAATTACTTACTTTGATAATGGAAAAGGGGATTTTTAATACACTTTTAAAATATATGTTTCTTAAATGATGTTGGGAAGACAATCATATTTTTAAAAGAACAAGAATTATTCCTGTTGTTTATATTCTTTGAAAGAGCTACATATCATCCTGAAACTGAGGTTGGGGAGTTCATTATCCTAACAGGAAAGAAAACAATATTCTGAGGAGAAGTCTCATATGACTGTAGTATACGGTCTGATTCATCACTTAATGTGCCAGGTTAGGCTTGGCTGCCTACCCCATTATCATGGTTGTTCCTGTCTCTGCTGTTTCAGTGGGGCTGGGTTCTCTGGTAGTCCACAGCTGAGGAGTTGTAAACAGCAGCACCAGGACATGAAAGTTCTCTTCTAAATGTCTTTTTACTAATTAGTACCTAAAAATATTCCTATTCCAACCAATCAGGATTGCAGGTGGACAGATGATATTCCAATAACCATGGGGCATGAGACTGAGGCAAGTCTTCAGGAAGTAATAAGTTAGCAGATGGCAAGGGTAACAATTGGCTTCTTAAGCTTAATGAACTCGGAAGCATATTTGCCTAAGAAGTGTGGGAGTTTGTTGGGTTTTTTGAGATACCTCGTAGCACAATGATATTGTGTTTCACTAGGAGCTGGGCAGCTGAATCTGCATGTGAGGCTTTAGGCTGCTGGGATCTGTGCATGATGCAGAGGTTGTGTGCAATATACTACTGAGCTACTACAGCTATACTTGGCACACAGCATCCTCTACAGGTATAGGCTGATGTATACCATGGCAGAATAACAAACTATGAAGCCATCGTGTCTGACTTTATGATGGCTTTCTGACTTAGTTACATTTAGAGGGTTGAATGCCATAATTGTTCCTTTCATTAACCAAGAGGATCATTTCAATGCTGGTTTCCAGTTTTGTACCTTTTTAAGAGTGCCTTTTTCATAGGTATTATTTTGTGTACGTGAGACGCTTGGGAAGAAATAGAAGCCATCTGATGCATATAAAAATCTTTGCAATAATACTTGCTATAGTCAGTAAGTGTTGAGATGTCTGCATTTCCCTGACCTTGCAGGTGGCAGAAATCTGCTGTGATACCAGATGTCAGGCTAAAATAAGAAATAGAGAGAGACATTATTAGGACACAAATTGCTTCTTTTTTACTGCTAGCATTTAATTCAAAATATACTACATAGGCTTATCCCTGAGATTCCAGAGTGTATACTAGAATTTAAATTTTATACTTAAGATTTTCAGGCTTAAAACTGTTCTATGGTACATGTACTCATAATCATGTTTGTGCTCTAATTCTGAAGGGTTGAGAACTTTGTCAAAAAGTATAAACTAATAATGCTAGAACTTAAACAGTGTCACCTGAGTCTTGATTAATGGGCAAAGTTCCGGTCACTTCTTTTGCCAGTAAAGCAGATGTTGAAGATGCACATTCAGCTCATTTCGTACATGCTCATTATGCTTCTTGAATTGTCACAAGTAGCTTCAAACTGTAATAATGTGAAAGCTGCAAATAAGTTTTGATAATGTTAATCCTTAGGAGGAAAAGGTCCATGCTCTGAAATTTTACATGTAAATTATATTTGCCAAGTATTCCTGATTCATATTGCTCTCTAGAAAATTTAAATTAAAATGCAAACATTTGTGTTTATTCACAACTTATTCTTTCTCCAGCAAATCACAAACTTACACGAAATCAAATTTTATGCCTTCTTTGCTGCAGTCTAACCATACTAGACTACCTTACAGTGTAATTAATGTGCTTAGTTCAGTACAAGAGTAAAAATACTTTCTTTGGAAACCCTTCCCTTTGAATGTATTGCTGAGAACACAAGAGTCAGGAGAACTGCATTAGAATTATCCTCCTAAGTCAAACCAGATACACGACCACTGCTAATATCACATCCTATATTGCTAAAATTCTTAATGTGTGTAGAGAAATCCATATGATTCCCCATCTTCACTGGACCAAAAGAACAGCAAAGACACTTTACAGAATGAAGCTTGAATGTGTTCTGTATCCTAAGACCTGAAAAGTTTGAGATTTTTAATGCATATGTAATTTGAATACTTTACCATATTTTTCTCTGAATTCTGTTAATTAACTGCAAAGTCAGCCTTTTTTGTTTCTATACTTTGAGGCCAGTTTGCCTAAACTTCTAAACAGAGTCTTTGCTTCCCTGTCTATTGTTACTGTTAATTTCTTGCTGTGATAATCGTTCTAACCAAGTCATTGTGTAAAATCCACACATTTTGCTTTTCTCTGACTGCACATGCAAACAGAGTATGTGTGCATGTTTGTGAACAAGTGCATGTGCATTTGCACTCTGTGTGGGTGTGTGGATGTATAGATGTATGTACTTGTATGTATGTATATGCATATACATATACACACTTACGAAGGAAATTCTGTAATAGGGAGCTATGAATCTGAAGTGGCTAGATTTGTTCATCTTTGCTTTTGTTTTGTTTTTAAATACACACCAAAGATGGTTCACATTCTTTTACCTGCAGATTTCCTTCCAAACTCTGAATTAATTGGAATGTTAGATTACGTTGTTTTCTAATGCTAATCACAGTGCCTTCGCCCTTTACAACAGGAAGGTTAAGGCAATGTAAAAGAATACAACAAATATGATACATGATCGAAGGTTACAGCAGCCAAGAGTGGATGAGGTGGCCATAGAACACTAAAAGATTAAAAGAGGGTAAAAGGCTAAGGAAGACCAGCTGGCTCCGTAACATATTGCTGTTCAGAGTGCATTGCTGCTAAATTGAAAAACGGGTTCAGACTGCAGGTTTCCAGGATGCTGCAAGTGGAATGCATACCAAATGTGGTTACTTCAGCCTGGGTAGAGTAAGGGAACATGAACTATTGAATGTTATTGGCACCCTTAGCAGCTGTTTACTCTTTCTCTGGGGCATACGTTAAGGACAGGGACAAAGCACAAAAATCAAGAGAAAGGAAGTGGATAAAACCAAATAGACTTTGGAGACACTGTAATCCCTTATCAATTTCAAAGTAGGAATGATGTATCTTCTTTTCTCTTCTCAGTTATTTATTTTATATGCATGCTATTAGAATGAACCTACAAGTCATTTACAGGTTTTTTTGACATTTACTGAGAAAAGATGATTCTCTCAGTCTGGAAATAGAGATCTGTGACTTCAGCCCCTCTCTTTATTACAAATGTCTGTGTAACCTAGAGCCCATCTGTGGCTCACTGCCACAGGTGTTATAAACAATGTCAACAAGGAGAGGTAAGAAAAAGATGATGCTTATGTCACCAATCTAAATCTAGAAAAACCTGTATTCATGTTCCGTTTCTGATATAGACTTCCTCTGTGACCTTCAAAAAGTTGCATTGTCTCGTCTAAGGCTAAGGACCCCATGAGCAGAATAGTACTGCCAGTCTGTAACAGTGTTGTAAAGGTAGGTGCCGTACACATTTTGGGAAGATATTTCTGTCTAGAGGTCTAGAAGGGCTAGGCAAGCATGTGTTCGTTCTTTTCTGGGGGACTTCTATAATGACGTATCAGTAGACAGAATAGTTTAAAAAAAAAAACCAAAACAACTCTCAGTTGGAAAGTTTGTAAAGGTCTGCTTCGTAACTGTGAAATGTTTGCCAGTGTTTTCACACACCTAGCAAACGCAAGAGATCATTCTCAAAATGGGCTTTTCCCAGGTTTTTTTCCATATCCATTGAATGGAACTGAAAAAAGTTAATTTGAAATCAAGTTGGCTTATTTTGTTGCCATGCCAAAATGGTAGGTGTTATGCAAGGACCTGCACTGAGGAAAGATAATTCTTCCACAAAAAAAAGTAAGGTGGTGTCCCCAGGTCGACACTTAGCACTTATTTTATGTTCTCTAAGGGAATGTATTACTTATGGAGCAAGTTATCAGTGAGTATGGCTTTTAAAATTGTATTAAAAAAATTTCTGTGCTCTTTCTTTTTTAATTTTGTGCTTTATTGTAAATTGGCTTTCCATTCTTCTTGTGATTAGATCAAACTTTGCTGGAAGTAGCCATCTTTATATACTTGCTGGCACAATGGGTTCAAAGTCAGTTTCCCAAAAAGCATCTTCAGTCTAATCTGTACTTTGTGCATTTTGTGTGTTGCAGCAAAACAGCAGCAATGTGCAAAGAGAGAGTTTAATTATTTACACCTTGTATCAAGCAAGGCTCAGCTGGAAGTTCTCTTTGCTAGTTTAGTTTCCAAGAAAGGCTCCAATCATAGATCCTAAATTAAATGGCTAGTGGATTAGGAAGGGAAATTCGTAACACCTTCTTTGCATTCACCTGTTTACTTCCTGCAATGAGTTAATACTTAGAAGTTTTTCCCTAAAACAATATCCAATTGTTATCATGTCTCTATATACAGGAAAATCTTCTGAGCCATTATTTGGAAACAATTGCGAATTGCAGAAATGTTTGTGATCAAGAAAGTCACTTGGGGGAAAAATAATCAAAATACAGTTTTATTAAAACCAGATCTCATCACTGTGGTAGTGTATAGTAGCATAAAATCACTGTAGCTTTAGTACTGCAGGATGTAATGATTTGCGTGACTGCTGTATAGTTTCCTAAAAGAAGAAACTAATGAATACTGCAGGAAAAGAAATATTTTGTCTTCTGCTCTGTTAAAAATCAGATTGCACGTAATGTAATTTTAATGTAGTAATTGACTTCCAAAATATTTTTCAGTGATTAAAAAAAGCAAAAATCTTGAAAGCTAAAGTTCAAGAAGACAAAGCATTTTAAAATTAAACATAACATTTTAAAATCACAATACTAAATATTAAACTATCCTTTAACAGATTTTTAAAAACAGAATTAGATTACTGGTAATATGTATTTAGCCTACAGACATATTGTACAATATTGTTAATGCCATCCCTGTGAACCCTTTAAAACTGAAGAGAAATTATAGCAGCCATCAATGACATTTTAACTGTTTACTGAAGTAGCAGCTTATTAGGGTAAATAAACTGGCACTAATAGGAGAGGCTGATATTGCAACCTAAATTAAAAAATAAAAATCTGGGTTACAGAATTTTTCTTCAAAGATATTAGCGTACTATTATTGTTTAAGCACTGGAAAACTGTATTTTTATATTAGTCTATATTGCAAAGTGTATGTACATTTTAGAATTATAGTTCTTGTGGGTAACTATGCATCACAGTTATGACAGTCTGGCACAACTGGCAATGTGATATCTTGGATGTAGTATTTGAATGCAGGGTGCTGCACTGAAGTGGTACATTGCTAGTAGAAGATCAGGTAAGGGTACAAAAAAGAGAAAGGGCAGCGGAGGCTTTCTGGACCTTTCCTTTACCAGGAGTCCTTAGCATCTATTTCAGTCTGAGTGGGAAGATCTTTTCTGGTATCGTGATGTCTGATCTCGTCCTTCCCACTTCTAAGATTGTTTTTATGCCTATTTTTTAGACCATACACAGTGAATGAAGGGAGATAGGTGGGAGTAAAGAGCGACTGGTAATGCATCCTGGTCCCTCTGCGCCTAGCTCTTTTAACACAAATAAACTGTCTTTCAATAAATAAAAAAAAGGAAAAAAAAGTGGCTTTTATATTATTCTTTTGAGCAGCTGAAGCAGCTCCTAGTAGTCCCTTAGGGCTTCCAGGAACACAGTTGTGATGTTGTCAACAAAGGAAAAATAGCATAGCAAAGCAAATGCAGTGCTCTTGCTCATCTGTGCCTGGACTGATGCAGCATTGGAGCAGCAGCTGCTGCCTTTTCCCAGCAGGGAGGTCTGTGCTTCTGAGTGTGGGGCAGCCATGAAACTCCCCTGTTATCCCTTTAAAGAATATCATCGTTTAAAAATAAACCAGTGGAGCTTTATTATTAGTGTTAAACTGTAAGCGCCCTAGAGTCCAAGTGAGTTTGGGCTGGGGAGTATAATGAAATTTCTGTTCCAGAAAATGATTTCTGTTTGATTTCTGATACGTAGTCAAGCTGACCTGCTGTTTGATACCTTGGCCAAACTTGCAGTCATGAGCTAATGAATGAACTTAAGGCAGAAAGATGTGGCAACAGAGAACGAGGAGAAAGGTTAAGTTTATTTAAGTTATGGAAAAAAGATACAGATAATCAGCTTTCCATGTGTTGTGGGCTTCAGAAAAACACAGAGGGTTACAATAATAGGGAGAACATAAGAAAAAAGAGATACTCAAAACTAGAGGTGCTGCATAATTATTTTGTCAAGTTCTCTCAAGTCCATAAAGAGTGAGTAACTCTATTTGTGTGGCCTAGTATAAAACATACCTCTAACTTTCCCCCGCTGCAAGTTTGCTTAGGCTTGGGAAAATGACTTTGTGTTTTGCTGTGGTGCCTACGATATACCCAGGACATATTAAGAGTAGTGCAGATGTGCCTGTGTGGTGGGTTACAGCCAAACTCCCAACCAGCTGCTTGCTTACTCCCCCCCTGCCAAGCAAGAACAGGAGGAAGAAAGCTCATGGGTCAAGATAAAGACAGGAAGATCCCTTACCAGTTACCGTCATGGCCAAAATGGACTCAGCTTGGGGAAAATTAACTTAATTTATTGCCAATTAAAATAAATATTTAACCAACAAAAGCAAGAATCTGTCACAATTCCTCTTCATAGTGCTGCTCTTCAGATAAAGCGTATTTACCTGCTGCTGCAGACAAATATTTTCCTCGTTGTCACATGTAGCAATTAGCTTACCCCTGAGATTTGGCAGCAAACAGAGGGCAAATTTTCAGTAACGGTGATTGGATTCATGTGGAGAATTGAAAATGAATGCATACATATATTCCAAAGGTAGGATGAATGGGCTGAAGCTGCTAAAAGAACAAGGATGGGGAGAGGTATTTTGTTATGGCAGGGTGCAGAGGTTCAATATCACTTCAAGAAGTAAATTATTTTATTACTTGCCAAGTCTGCCCTTGCTTCTGGGTAGCTGTTGCATTCCCAGGCCTATGCCAGCAGTAGCACTGCTGCTCTAGCTCTGTTAATTTCCCAGATTTGCGCCCAGCTGTAGAAGCCACAGTAGCCATTCTGGGTGACTGCTTTTGCAAGCAAAGGTGCTTTCGCTACTTGATACATCTCTTCATATTGGAATATAAGGACTGACCTTGGCAATTATTGTAATCTTCCAGATCTTTCTCACCTGCCATCTATCTTGGAAGCAGGCTTATCTCAAATATCACTTCAACAGCTGCAGATTTCTGGATGTCTCAATAATGATCAGCAGCTTCACTGAGTGGGAAAGTTAGCTGTTTCTCTGGTTTTCAGTGCTTGGCTGGAGCTCTTAAATTCTACAACTTTTATAGGACAATGATTTGAAGTCTTTTATATATACGTAAATGATTTCAAGTATTTATATACATTTTTTTATACTATGAAAGTTGTAGAATTTAATCTAATTATAATATTTTATACATATATGTATATCATTCCAGATAATTAAGGAGGTAAATTGCATGTTCACGTTAAAGTACAAATTAGTGTAATTTAACCCTATCTCGCAAAGAATATCCTGAGATACCTCTACAATTTATAAGAGGTACTGTATAGATGATGTCTTTTTGTTTACATCTGTCGTCGTTTAACCCTAGCCAGCAACTAAGCACCACACAGCCGCTTGCTGACTGCCCCTCCCCAGTGGGGTGCGGAGGAGAATCGAAAAAAAAGTAAAACTTGTGGGTTGAGATAAGACCAGTTTTAATAACTAAAATAAAATATAATAAAACAAATATAATAACAATAATAATAATTGTAATGAAAGGGAATGTTACAAAAAGAGAGAAATTAGACCCAAGAAAAGACAAGTGATGCACAGTGCAATTGCTCACCACCCACTGACCGATGCCTGAGCAGTGATCCACCCCCCAGGCCAACTCCCCCCAGTTTATATACTGAGCATGATATTCTATGGTATGGAATATCCCTTTGGCTAGTTTGGGCCAGCTGTCCTCCCAGCTTCTTGTGCAACTGCTCGCTGGCAAACCATGGGAAGCTGAAAAATTCTTAATTTAGGATAAGCGCTACTTAGCAACAACTAAAACATTAGTGTGTTATCAACATTATTCTCACACTAAATCCAAAACCCACTGTACTAGCTACCAGGAAGAAAATGAACTCTATCCCAGCTGAAACCAGGACATTGTCAAAAGACTAGGAGGGTAGAAAAGTCAAGCCCTTCAAAACTGGAAAATAACAAGGCTGAAAGCAGGCTGACCACAGTTTTTTCCATCAAAACCATTTCAAAAATTATTTCAATTTTCAAAAAGTTTAAAGTAACTGTTATCTGTATGTTTCTTGTTCTCATTAAAAATGAGGGATCCAAAATATTTTATCTGATAAATTTCTAAAAATCTATTAAGAAATGCTGATGCAATGCCTTGTGGGAGCAATATCACCATTGTTCTGTATTGCTTTAGCCCTGTCTTTCACACACATTTTCTATCACTAGGACAAGGGGCTGTGGTCTGCCATGAAGCCAATGAATGCTTCTCTGGACAATAACAGTTGAATGTGTTATGGTAGCAAAAATGACTGTTAATTACAGTGTAATCCAGCAGATGTATTTGGCATATTTGGACCGGATGAAAGTATTAAACTTCACTCTTGCTTAATTGACACCTGGACTTCTCTTTGAGCTCTACTTGAAGTAGGTTTTTTGCTACCTCTGTTATTTTACTTCTTAAATGGGAGGGATTAGTGAAGTTTTACTGGATAATTTTGTAAGCAGGAGACTCAATACTGCTGGTACCAGCCTTAATGTTGAAAACTGTTATTTTTTAAATACTAAAAGCAAATATGTGTTTGTATTCTGAGTGGCATTTATCTTAAAAAAATACAAAACAATACTGAAAAAACAAAAAGGGAAAGCAAAAATGCTGTCTCCAGGAAGGAAACAACAAATAAATCTCTGTCTTGCATGAACCCTTGCAATGGCATTTGGCACTATTCTAGAAATGGAAAAGTCAGTGCAGGAGAAAAAAGTGAACAGCTGTTTAGCTGCACAACATAATGATAGTACTTTACGCTTTCTGTTTTTGCATGCATTTTTAAGAGATGTGGAGTTACTAATACAAGCTGGGCACTTTATGCTTGCCTCAGTGAACTCTCAGTGAATTTCAAACTGCAAAAAATGGAAATTGAAAATAAATTGTAACTAAGAAAAACAATTTGTAAGATGAAACCTCACCTTAAACTTGCATATGAACACAATATTACAGTACAAGAACTTCTAGAGAGGTTTATTTAGTTTGAGTGTTTCTAGTTTCAAATGCTTTAAAATATCTTCAAAGATTTTCCTTAATCTAAATGTAGTTTACTCATAGCAAGTCATCTGGGACAAGTATGCAGCCTATTCCACTTCAATTAGAGCAGCTATGCGTATCTACTGTCTTAATGTGATTATTCTGTACAAATTAAGCAAGTAGTTTTCCCAACAAAGATTGCAAAATATTTTAGTTGAGAGTATCACTCGTTCTTGTTAACAGTTTCCTACCCCCATGCAGTTTTTACCTGTTCAATATGTCTCACATCACTAAATCTTTCATTTGATTGATTTCTTCAATATTACACATCTCAGATAAAGCCTTTCCATTGTGATTACTGGCCACAATACATTACATTATTTTGCACTGCATTCACCTAAAATCTGCCTTGTTGTAATAGATCTGTCTTAAAAATCCTAGTCATCCCTGAATGACCTGTCTTTCATAAATTAATCTTAACACCTACCAACACTAATTTTATTGTTGTTAGAAAATACATGAACTGGATGTCAGATATGGATGAAGTTTGTTTTATTTCAAAATAAGGAAGAGCTAGTCATATTCTGATGTCCTTTGTGGTCAGCTGTTCAAGAGGTAAATTAAAAGCATTTCATTACTGTCAGAGATTTGATTATTCAGACCCTTTTGACCAATCAACAGCAGTGCTTATTTTTCATTGTAAAAATATCCTCCCCTGAAAAATTCTTCCATTTAGAATTCTTAGAGTGTCAACCTTTCTCTGAAATGGAGTTGAATTTCATTCTGATGTTAACAGGAACAGCCATGAAAATTTAAAATTTATTCATATTTCATTTTATATGAAACATATGCAATATAAGCATCATTTCAAATATGTATTTCTGATCCCACTTTGGCACTGGAATCCTATCTCAGTGTGGGAAGTGAAGTACCTGCGGGGTTGCACTTCCTGTCCTATCTCTAGGATTCCTGTCTATGTCTGGAATGTATATAAGTGTTTCCCAAATTCCATAAAAATATGCAGTTTGAACATGGACTGATCCAGCTGTCTACCCTAAGCAGATCTGAGCCCCTCAGCATGCTTGCAGATCAACTGACCTTGACTATTCAGTTTGGCCTGCTTACATTTTATTTCCCTTCCTTGATTGGATGAGCTAATTTTTCTAAAGTGATACTTCAGAGCAGATGACAAATGGGTAACACCTAGAAACAATTGCATCCTTGCAATTGCAAAGTCACTTCTGGTGACTTTGTTGTAGTAAGAGTGACCTGGTCTCTCTAGTCAGCAAAGGTGATTGAGATTGGATAGAAATAAATATTACCACATCTAAAACTGTGATTTGTGAATATACTCACTGAAAAAACTCTGTTCCTCTTACTGCAAGGGAAAAGACCTTGCAGCTGCCCTGTTACTTCTTTTTGAATTTTAAAATACAATTAAATCTGTATGATTCAACAGGTATCTACAGGGCAGCTTTCATAAATACAATAGGAATATTCCTTCTGTGGTGGACCAGCGTATAGTCATACTGTAGGGTTATACATAGGAGCCTGGACAGAGGTTCTAAGTCAGTATCAGGATACAGGGAAAGAAATCCAGTAACATTTTTCCTCCTAAACTTTCTAAACATTTTTCTATTATAACAGATAGTCCATTCAGAAATTGTAAAGAAATGCCTCCAGGATTTCTCTCAGGTAAAAGCTCAAAAGGGAATTGAATCATCAGAAAATATACTTGCTGTTCTTAGAGTTGTTAAGATTATTTTTACTTAATATGCATCTTTTTGAATGAATTTGAGTATCATAGAAAAAAATTTGGCTTTGCTGTCTTCATTAAGGCAATGATTTCTATTTATATATATGTTACCAGACAGTGTGTCGTAAGGGTCTTCCCTGTGAATAGTAAATCAGAAGTAATACCAGTATTGGTGGCAGGGCTGCAAACTCAGTCTATCTCCCATTGAGTTCAATAGGTATTCTTCCATTGATTTAATAAGGGAAAGACTGAGTCCTCATGATAAAGCAGGGAATAAAATAACAGAATAAAAATAACAGGGAATAAAAACATTTCATTGACTTGTGTGGTCAGATCCAGGGTTTTGGAAAATGAAAGGGGACTTAACGATGAACAATTTGCCTTACTGGAAAGAATATCTTATAAAAGCAGACTGTCCTTCAGATAGAATTGAGGAGTTTAATCTTTAGGCATTATTTTCATCATATATGCCTCCCTATGTAGATAACCACCACATCTGACAATTGAGTAAATAAGTCCAAAAGATCTTTTCCCAGCCATTGAGGTGACTGAAGAAACTATGGTCTGACTCCTTTCAAGTGAACTTACAGAGAATTGACTTGAGAATATAACAAAGTAAAGACAGGACCTTAGTGTTGTATTTTTGTTTGCACCTGTGAGTTCAGGAGCTGTAAATTTTATGTCGTCTTTGGAGTTCAGTTTCCACTAAAGTGCTAAAGGAAATACAATGATTTAAGTTGTTCCTAGACCTTGCTGCTTTGCAGACTATTCTGTAAAAGAAAAAGTAGACATCAGTAGTCCATTCATCTTGCCTAGCCACAGAAAGCTGATCATCATTAGGAAGATTTTCAGGAAGATCTCACATAGAAGAAATAAACCACAATACTGAAGTCTCATCTATTTCAGGAATTCTACTTGAAAAAACAATATGAATTGAAATATGTATTTATGCAAGAGTGAGACAGTAGCCTTGGGATTGTAGCCTGGATAATACAGAAAAATTACCACTCCTAACGTAATTTTGATTTACATATCAGAATTCACCTGTTCAGCAATAATCATATACTTGAGTTCTATATTTATGCACTATGTCAATTAATGTTAAACCGTATTTGTTCCAGTAAAATTGAATCATATTAATTCCTTCTAGCAGGATTGTTGTGGTACATATGAAGAACTCTGCCCAAACATTTAAAATAGCAGATATTACATGATAATGTTTTGTACAGGCAGTGATACCCGTTACTCTTGTTGCAGAACATTTTTACTGTTTTTTGCTTTAAATTTAAAAACAAAATTGTGGTCTTAACTCTGAAAATGTAATAATGCATTACCATCTTTTTTTATTCAGCAAACAACATGGACAGGGAAATATTATAGCCTGTCCTGAACACCAAGGGAGAAATACACATCAGATTATACATGCTAATTTAATTGAATCCAGTGCTACTTCTTTTTCTCTATTTTTTGAGAAGCTTGATTACCTGATATTAATGCAAGCTAAAAGAATACAGGAGTAGTGAAAACACCACAAAAATGTAGGTGTCATTGTATGTGACAATTCTTCTCTTCCATGTAATGTTATTATTCAAAAATGAGCAGTGGAAGATGTTTGAAAGCAAGCTGCAAAAACCTATAAGGCACTTAGTTGTGTAATACTGTACCATAGGGAGAAATTTCTTTCTGACTTATAATTTTCATCCCCTTGAATGTGACTGCAGATACTGTTCTTACTCATCTAAAGTGTCATAGCAGTACCTCCTAGGGACAAGTATAGTACTGTACAAACGTTCACCTAGGGCTACGACAGTTAATGACTATTGTCTGAAAGACTAAAGACCGGGAGAAATGGGCATTCACCTCTTTGCCTGGAGCAGCAAGGAACCCTACATCTAGTACTGGTACTATGAGTCCCATTATAGATGAGGATTAGTGCCAGTACGTTATTTTTCTGCGTGCAACGGCTGTGAGTAATCTCCCCCTAAAATCTGACTGAAAGCTAACAAAAATAAAACTAAAACATCTGTGCCAGCTATGCACAGCTGTGTCTGCCTCTGTAGATATATCTGCAGAGCATTTGGTATGATAGTTGCCCATTTTTTGTGCCCTATTTAGAAGGAAATCCATTCATAGGAGTCAACAGCACAATCAGAAGTAAAATTTGGGGAATCATTTCATGTTTTATTACATCTTTCCTGTTTAGCAATGACACTTGCTTTCCCAGATTTCCATACTTCATTCATAACAGAATACTTTCGGGCAACCTTGGCAGTAAGTAAACAAGCAAAAGTGTTTGGTAAGAGCAAGTTTACTTGCCAGGGAAGCTGTCCTATCACTCCTACAGTCCTCCTTCAGTTCATCACAATATCGCTCAGAAATTACTTCTATTGAGCCCTGTTCAGGCAAGCAGCTGAGCGTACTTAATAAGAACTTTGAGTATCCTCATTTCCTATTATCTTGCACCTGGGTCTATGTTATCTGTCTACATCCATGCACCCAGTGACCTTTTAATCAGATGTAGACCTGGACCAGGACACCTCTTCTGAACTCCCTTTTACTTGCACTGAATTTCAAATCCTAGCCTTGAATTGTTTACCTCTGCTACTTTATCGCCACTGTTGATTTAGTGCTGAAATCCCCTTTACAAGTTTCTGGGGGACTTACTGAGGATATTAAAACCTGATATACCTGGTGTCATCATTACATCTATGGGCCAGTATAAGCCAGAGGTATGGCCATCATAATAAACTTTGAGCGTGTCCCCCATTTTATATTCCACCTCCATCCCCTTTTTAAATTTCATTTTAAAAACTGCCTTTAGCTTGATAACCGCATTTTTTTCTGGCTCAGTCACATATGATATGCGCTTCTAACATTCCTCATTTTCTGATAGTATAAAGTAATGCCCACTTAATATCCAGATTAATTCTCCACATTAATCCTCCCACCAGCCATGTTAACACATGGATATCTGTATCACTTGTGCTACCCTTTTTTACTCCATTTCAGGCAGATTCTGAATGATAGGGAAAGAAAAAACAAAAATGAACAGGCTTCAATTTGAGGCAGCCCCTGGAGTTACTTTAAATGGCAACAATATCCTCAGTGTCTTCCTTAGCCCTTGTTACAAACACAAATAGCATATTTTTGTTGCTGATAAATCCTTCAGTCTGTCTTAGATACAAACTTCAACAGGGGCTTTCTCAGTTAGTCTGGGACCATTCACAACAGACCTACTGCATGCCTGCTGTGGACATTCTCCTTGGTTCCCTATGAGTTGTTTGCAATTTATTTAAATTAGAACTGGTCTTCAAGATTTCCTAGAGGATCAGTGTTCCACTGGAATCATATTTACAGTATATTAATTTTATTGAAATTCATTCTAGGAAATAAGAAAAATTGAATTTGATAACTCTGAAGAAAAAACATCTAAACTGTTACTAATTGGCAGAAATAAAAAGCCTATTCGCATAGGCTGGCCGTGAATAGGTTTTAAGCTAAGAAATAGAAACCTCCGGCCATGAGAGGAAAGCTTCCAAGTAAGAATGATGCTGGGGAACCCTGCCCCACCTTTTACTAATTTTAAGTTGAACCTTGATTACTAGTGGGATAATATAATGTATTTTATACAGTAAAAGATGGATTTTGACTGCTTTCTAAAGTCATCTTGACTTTATAGAAAGCCTAGATATAGGCAATAAATTAGATGCTCTACAGGGAGAGATTGCGTGACTTATTTGTTAGCTTTGTGTTGATAAAGATCCTTTTCACAGCTTCCTCTGTGCTCTTCTGACCAACATGAAGGTATTGATAAGTCCACGAACTTGTGGTTCCAGAAGCAGAGTCTCTTGGTTTCTGCTGCTGTGAGAAGTGAACTTCCTGCTTGTTCTCCAGCATAGATGAACTCAAGCAAGAGCTTGCATAACATCTGACATTAAATGCAACAGTAAAATGTTTAGTCTTTAATGAGAACAAAGTGTACTTCCAAATGTACTTAAACCATGTTTTTCCAAAATCAACCCATTACACTTCAGTTATTCCTTAAATTGATAATTATCTGAGATACAGTCGTACAGGATTGCTACAACGTACTCTGCACGGACTGTGTTAAGAAACAGTCTCTGTGTTGAGACAGAATTTCTCCACCTCCACCCTTTGAGAGAGTCCAAAGAATAATTGCCTTCAATTTTTTTGGATGGTGCTAGTGTACACATATATTGGAAATTAATATGAATAGAAGGTGAAAAGGAGTTGTTTTAGGTTAGTGAAATAAAGAATAATTGTATAGTAAGGATGAGCTATAAATATGTAGTATGTGAGTTGTGTTAACTCCTGATTTTTACTGCCCACTGTAATCAGCCTGGAGAAAACATTGTTACAAGAATCATACAGAGGAATCATACATACAAGAATCATGCTTTTAATTTTACCTGTATTTAAAATAACTTTGGTATACATTATAGCACTTCTCTGTTCACTCATAATAACACAGGATGCATCATTTTAATAACTCAAATAAGTAAATGAGTTTAACAAAGTTGAAAATGTTTACAGCCTGTATGGCTGGAGAGTGGAGTTTTGAGTCAGTCATTTAAACATGTCAATATTCTTATTAAACTTTACAAGTAAAAAATAATTTAAATAATTTTTGACTACATATTTAATGTTATGGACATCTTCTTTGATAAGATGTCCTCAAAACATCATAGTATAATAACATTAAAAAGTCTTGTCTCTTCTCCATTTATATATTAGTGTCAAACTCTCACAAGCACAGATTTGTCTGTGTTTTAACAATCTATTGACAAGTTGCCAAAGCCTGAGCAAACACAGAATCAAAATATACTGATTATAAACTTAATCCAAACCAAATTTATAGCTGAAAAAATTAGATAAACTTCTGCTGTTATCATTTATCCTTTGTATGATTCCACATGTATTTGGTTTGGTTCTACTTATCCTTGTAAAAGTTTTCGTGGTCAAATTTAATAGGAGTTACAGTGTGTGTGTGTGTGTCTTGTTTCAAACAGATCAATTCTGATTCATCCCAATTATTCAGTACTTTTTTAATGTAGTCGCCAAGCATCATGCGTTAGTAAAATACATTTAGTGTTCTTAATTACTGAGATTGGACAAAATGTTTGAGATGGGCTTTGAAAAAGTAATTTTAGTGCTTTTTCATTAGTTGCTAAAGTTTCCACTTCCAGTTAATATTCTACACTGTCTACAGTATAGAAAAGATTGTGATCACATAATGAAGACCTCTGGATGACAGAAGAATAAAACAAAGATGATAATCAAGGATTTGATATAAAGTACTATTAGAACAGAATCTTTGATAAAAAACAGAGCTTCAGCTCAATTTCCATTTAACTAGTTGTCTCGTATTTACCTCCAAATTGCATTGATGTTAATGGTTTTGCAAGTTCATGCGAAAAATGAAGCCTATGTTATTAAGTAAATGAAATAAAATAATTGAGTAGCTATAAGAAGGATCTCTTTATAGGCATCTAGTTTTCTGTCTGTTTTAAAAAGTCTCCTTTTTCAGGAGTTGAAATTTCAAGTTTCTGGAACGTGATTTCAGGGTGAAGTAATATAAACCTTTCTGCCCCCAGTTGGTGTAGAGTTTATGTTGTTTATAATCTTTCATTTTTGGTGAATTACCTATTTGTCCTTAATGATAGATGTCATCTGTATATCGCATTGGTTCATTTTACATTTCCCAACAACTGAGTTATTTACTTCCACACTCAGAGAGAACTAGCTCGATGCTCAAATTACCTGAGAATGCCAGAGAAGATGTTTAACTTGTGGTAAGCACAGGGGATTTTTAACACATTACTGTTAGAAAGGGAAAAATAGAGTAAAACCTGTGCGAGTCTGCAGGGAGATAAAGAACTGAAAAGCTTAAGGCTGTATTTGATTAAGAAAAGTCAGAATGAAGACTGTCGTAGAAATGTAGAAGCAGATATACCTCATGAGGCCACCTAATCAAGCCTCAGCCATGGCAGGATCAAATATGCTGAAATTAATCCAGACTGATACTTGTCTAGCTTGTTCCTAGAAACCTCTGAGGATGGAGATATTGTACCTCCAAGCAGTCTCTTCCATGGAATATCTGTTCTTTACTATGAGAAAGGATGTCTTGTGTCTTCTGCTCTGGTAGGCAAGCTGAAGTTTTTAAGTCTTTTCTCCTGTGGACATTAAGAGCGGAGGGTCACTGTGTTCTTCTGTTTGGCTGTTTGCCTATTGGAAACTCTCCATGATATCTACCTCCTTTATCTCTTTTCTAATCTGAACAAAGCTAATTCCTTCAGTCTCTCTATATAACTCCTGTTTAACAAAAGACTTAATGTTCTGTTGTTTTCCTTTGAAATAGCTCAAGTTTAGCCATATTTAGCCATATTTTCCTTAAATTGTGATGATCAAAACTAGGCAACTATTCCAGCTGAGTATTCTTCAGCAGTAGGTAGAGCACAATAACTGCCATCTGTATTACATATGTTATATACGTGCCATTTTGAAGTACATCTCAACGTAATGTCATTGCTCTGTATAATTCATGGTTAGATTGTATTTATTTAAGGAGGTACTCAAGTTTTTTATTTATGCCTTTCTGCTGCCTAGTAACTTATTCTGCATTTTTACTTCCCATTTGTTTTTCTAAAGATGCTCTTTTTTCCTTTATTTGGTTCATTTGGGGCTATCTCTTCAAATCTGATCCTGTCTCTTTGGCATTTGTAATCTTTCCAAGGATAGTGTTGGAGGTGAAAGGTATGTTCTCTATTCAGTCCTACAAGATGCTATTGAAAACTTTGAATAGATGAAGATTCAAGGCCTGATACTGATAATTGCTCTGGGCACAAGCATTAATTAATGTGTGTATATCATGATAGAAATTTTACCTGGACTGTGTTTTCCCAGCTTGCTTGTGAGACTGTTGTAGAGGACACTACCAAGAAAAGACCTCATTTCTAAGCTACCCAGACTAGATTGTGAACCCAACAGGCAAGATTGTCTGGCAGTAAGTTCGTACAACGTTAATCAGTGTTTAAACTGTATGAAATATTAGAAGGCTACCATGGCTAAGCAGCATGTGACTTCTGGGCTAAATACAAAACAAATCACAGAAAAAGCAACCACGTATCTTTTTTGCAAGGAAAGAAAATAGATCACAGGAGTAAGTGTTGAAAGAATGAATGCTGAGATTCCATCCTAAATGAGACCAAGGAAACACTGTTGCTGCTTTGTTTAGATGGCTTGTTTGCTTCCCCTGGTTCTGGCTGTGTCCTAGTATTCTGTGTTTAATGTTGTATCCTTGGAGATTCATATTCTTGACAAGCTCACAGAGGATGCTAAGCTTCTTTCTTTGTCTGACTGTGCAAGAAAAAACATATAAAGTAGGAAACCTGTTTTGTTTGATAACAATGGCCTGTTAGTGATATCCACCAAAAGATTGGGAGCTTACTTACAAAATCATGTGTTCTTTTTTTCAAATCAAACTGATTAAATACAGAGGAAGAGAACAACAAAAAAAAAAAAAAAAAGAAAGGAAGATCTTTTTTGTTTGATTTTTTTCCTTTTTGGAAGCCCTTTTGGTTGTTTTTAATTTTTCGTAAGAAAGGTTCTCATGTTAGGTTGGTATCATCAGTTGCTAACAAATTTTGGACAGAGTGCTGGCTTTTCCATCAGGTAAATTGAGCCTGGTCCATCTGCGGACAAAGTGGTAGGCTAATCCAGAAGAATCAGACCATTATTCAACAAAGTTCATTTAATGAATGCAACAGATCCATGTGTAAAATTTAAGATACTTTAACATCTCAAAACCACTGTGGCCTGAGTTTCCATTAACCTTGATACCTATCAGCAGTAGTTAGAATAAAATACTGTAAAAGAAATAAATCATCAGAAGCAAGGGCAAAGATCACCAGGGTGACTTCATGGTCACCATAGAGTTTCTGCTTCTAAGCCAATATAAATCTATAAGGCTGTACCCATTAATAGGTTGAGATTTCCATTACAACTTCTAATTCAGTAAATTGTAGCTAGAGCATGAGGGAAAGTTTGGTTAAATAATATGTTGGGTAATTAGTTTGCAAGTCCTTCTCAAAGTCCTGGAGCAGTCCGTATATGTTCAACTCGTTAGTATTTTTCTTAAAAGTAGGACGTGCCATTTGGTCTTGCTGCCATGGTACGTAAGCTTATGCCTTCCGAAATGGTGCCCTTCTTGACTTGGGGCTAGAAAAGGGGAATGCCAGCTAATAGAGTCTGTGATTAGCACTTACTTTCTGCCCTTGAATACTATGAGAGACTACATTTTTAATCATACATATTTCTATAGTATTATACTTTTAAAAGATATTGCAAATTTTTCTTAACTGTATTTAATATGATTTATCTCATCCTCCCTCTGTAGTTGAATTTGAGCATATAAGCTACTTGTCCATATAGAGGAGAGTAAGGATAAAGGAGAACAGTCCCACTAAAACATCTGGAAGTCTCCTCATAGGTATGGAATGCAAAATGCTATAGTGTTATATGAAGATTTTTCCACAGTTAATTTTGACTTTATTCAATGATCTGACTTTCCTGAACTTGTGGCAGTAAAGTGTAATACCAACCCACTTAGCCAGGTCTTGAAATTTACAACTGTATATAGGGAAGGCTAATCATGCTTATTTTTCCTAGTGTTACCAGCCTCACACTGTTTTTATAGCATAGAATGCATTAAGGAAGTAAAAAAATATGGCTGTGGCCCAATTAGCTACCACATTATTATTTATAGACTTATCTAATGCCATTTACAGGATACGAAAGAGTTGGACAATAAAAAAGTGCAACTGTGATTACATTACACCATAAAATACAACATGCCAGCCTGTTAAAGGCTAAATCAGTGTGAATCTCAGGCATCATCAGTTCCTTTCTAAATATTTTTTCTCCCTATAATGAGACACTGATCCTTGATAATTTATATTCTACTTTCATTTTCTATCTTTTAGTGGTTTCAGATTTTAGATATGATAATCATGTTCCACAAATCATTGATGGTATTCAGGATTTGTTCTTAAATACAGAATCCGTATGCTTTCAAAGAAGAATCGAACTGCAGCAATTACCTTGCAGTCCTTGCTTTATAAGATTTAGGGTAGTATTTGTAAATGGCTTATGCAAAATTAATCATACCTTGCAAACTGCATGAGGGGAATCGTTCATGGCAATGCAACATAATCCAGTGAATGAAGCGTTGGTCTACAAGGCAAGAGAACAAGACTGGTGCAAAATGCTTCTTGCTATTCCTCCTACATGTGCTATCATATAAACAGTGTCATGTCCCTAAGTTACTCTTTTTTTTAGCCATCTCTTACATTACATGGGTTTTGGAGGAAGAATTATGTCTTACAGTGGTTTTCTCCACTACCTAGGAAAACTGAGCCTTAATATTAGTGTAAACTGTTAGGCACAACTGTAATGCAAATAATAAGTCATAATTGCCATTCAGTGTTCATTAATGGAAGTCATTTATCCTTCAGGATTTACCTGGTACAGGCACCTAATGCAGGTGCAACGTTATAGCTAAACGAATATATAAACTCATGGCTGGGATAGTTCACTGGAAAGGAATGGGAATTCAATGCAAATAGATGGAAGTAATAAGATGGTTGCAGTCTTCTGGTCATGCAGCAATAAAAAATCCTGCCGAAACACCGTAGGAGTTTGATTCACTAGTAGCAACAGGAGATAGACTATTCCCAGATTGCAAATTTGAGAAATAAGTGGTGCAGCCGTAGAAAAAGGGCCATGTATAATCTTGACATTAATTCTGATAGCTTCTGCCACCCTGCTGTTATCATGTCCATTTCCCTGAGATTCAGTTTTACCAACCAGTCTTCAGCGATATGCTTCAGTCTTGACCAGATGCTCTGTAACATATTTGGCAGCATTTTCTGGGTTAGATGGAAGAAGGGGCTGTGCAGCTGCTCTTCAGCAGTATGCAGAGAGCATGAATAGCTTTGCGTCTTCACTTTATCTTTCAGCACCCAGATATTCATTGATACTTGACAGCAGTGAGGAAAAAGAAGAAAACTTGTAGCATGTCATATAATAATATCCTTAGGAGCGACTGACAGTTCTCTTTGGCAGTACTAAGTACAGAAGGATCAGAGTCTCTTATAAAGGAGCGCTATTTACTCTCAGGATACAGTTTATATTTGGAAGTGTGGGGCTGGTGAAGGGGTTCCTTAATTTGGGACTGACAATGAGCATCCTTAGAAAATACTAGAAACTCATCTTGTCCAAGAAATGCCATGAATTCAGCCCTGAAAATCCTTGAAAATGGCTTGTTTGGGCTCTGCCAAAACTAGGACATTCAAAATCATCAACTGCTTTCTGAAAAAGATTGTTTTTCATAATCGGCAGCAGTGAAAACAGTTGATAGATTCAATATTAGTGCAGGCATCTGTCTTCATCTGTGATTTCTTATCCTTGTCTAAAAATCTGCAGAAGTCATAAAATAATCAATATGCAGTACTCATAAACTGTTTGGCAGTTTATTTCTTTAAAATGCTGGGTGTGACTGTGTGAGAGAAAAGTTTGAGTCCGATGCCTTTTTAGATTAGACACATTTTCCTTGTATAAAGCCTTGCCTGGCAAAGCATTACAGTATGAGTAACTCGTTTTGTTGAAAGCACTTCTCTTGTGCTTGAAGTAATTCATGGGTGCTCATGTTTGCACTATTAGGTTTAGGCTGAAATAACTAAATTATGAAATATTATCTATTATATGTTTCACCAGAAATAAAAAAATACATATTTTGGTGAGCAAATCGGGTAATTGAATATGCAAAAAGGTCACAGAGTTACCTGATCTGCATATGTAGATACACATTCTAAATGAATACATATGTGCACATTTGGACTAGATTGTTAAAGTAGTAACATAAATGCTTGCCCATGTTTATGTGAAATATGTACAAACATGTTTTCAGGAAAATGTCTCTAAGGCATGAATGTATCTTTGTATATTTTGGAATTTTTAATGAAGAGAATTATACAGACTGCAAAATAGAAGACCTGCATATTAAACTAATAAATGCTGAACATAAGTGAATTCTTCATAGGTTTCCTGCTCCCATTGGTAAATTGGCTTCTGTACTTTTTGTTTGTTCTTGCTTAGGTTACTAATTCCACTATTTATTTGAAATACCAGTATCTTAGTCCTTCTGCTGTTTGATCATTGAATAGCAGAGATAACCAGGGAAATAAAGGTTCAGTGTTGTCAGCATCAGAAAATTATTTTCTGTATTTTTAGGGTGTGCTTCCATACTTTTCATTGAAAGAGAATTCCATATTCTTTGTATGATATTTCTACCATGAAAATTGAGTATCCTTTTGGAATAAATGTGTCAACAGAAAGGCACATCACAAAAATAAATGGAATAATTGCAAGCAAACAATTTTCAGCTTGTGTTCTCAGGACTCTCTTATTTTTATTGATGTTTCACTCACTCTGGGAATCTTTCCTGATAATGTAATCTTGAAAACAGTTTGGTTCTTCTCTGACCTTTGCATTCAGAAACATTTGTTGAAGTGGTTTTGCATGCAGTTTTTTCCCCTAAGGTATTTCAGGAAATTGTGATCAGGGACAGTTTCACTTAAGTGTAAAATGGCTCTGCACAAGATCACAAGTTTAAAGGAGGCACACTGATAATATTTCCTTCACATTTTCCATACAACGGCCTCAGTTTTATCATATTGGCACTTTTGCATCTGTCTACCCTACTAAATTAAGAAATACAATAGCAACAAGGATGCACCATCAAAGAAAGGACATTTGAATTTAGTTTCTCTCCAGCATGGGGCTTGACTGGACTGCCTTGCCATTACATCTTTCTTGTTTGGATCAGTGTATCTTTCTGTGTTCCAGCCCCTCAAGCCCAGTTTGCATTATATCACCAGAAAAATTTGAAGCTGGTTCTACTTGCTCTTTGTTGACTCCTAGGTGTGAAAAATAATCTTGGTACTTGTTGCAAACAAGGAATAACAAACCTTGTTGCTTTTGTACCTTACTTGTGGGCTGCAGGGCCCTAGGGGGGTGTTTGTGCGACTCTGATTTTGGTGGCTGCTTTGCCCTATGCCACTTTGCCTTGGTCTGGGGCTGCAATGTCCTCACCCTGTTTGGCCTGAGAGTGGAGTCAAGCCATCCAGCTGACTCTTCCGTTGCACTTGAGGTAGTGCATCAGCTCTCTGACTATTTTTTTCCTTTTAACCTTACCTTTCTGACAACCTGGTCTGAGCTATTTACTAGTAATGCCACCTTAGGGTATACATCACTTTATCCTTTCCAGATCACTTCATCCAAAATGCCAAACAGTAAAAAAGAGGAGGTCTTGGAACCAATTGTGTAGCTCTGACATCTAAATAGAAAAACTCTTTCTTCATGTCAAGATGACTCAGAGCTTTTCCCTCTATTCAAAAATATATAATATCCTTGTGGCAGCTGCAATGGCTCCTCACATGACATGAAGTGTACTTTAATTAATTAGAATCAAGAAGCTATTCTAGCAAAAGAAACAAAAAAGGGTGACTTAGCACTTTGCCTAGTTACCTTTAGCAAGTGTTTCCCAATACCAAGCTTTGAGAACAAACTGTCGTATGTAAAAGTTTAAAAACCTTACTAACAAGGATAATCAAGCTTTTTAATGACAAAGTCTTTGCAGAGTCACTGCGCAAAATTATGATTATGATTAATTTCCTTAGGGGATACATGACTGACAGCAATTGAAGCTGGCTATCGCACAGCTGTAAATTGGGATGTGGTTAAGTTACACTGTTTGCTAACCACAGGCAAGAAATACAGTCTGGCATGTTGAACTGCACAGGACATACCAGAATTTTTAAGTGTTTTGTGTTGCCAAACTAGACTAACAGGGCAGGATTAAATCATCAGTACTTTTGCCCCAAACTCTTTCTGACCTTTTGCTGTGCTCTCTAATGCGTTTGACATTCCAGAGGAAGACACAAAGCAGCACAGCAAATATTTTCAAGGTTTTCTGCAAGGAAAATTATACATGTTATCCTGAGTCCAAGTTGACTTTCTGTTCTGCTATTTGCGTTTGTTGTCTCAGTAGCATAAAATAGGTGGCCAAGTTGTTTAGTTAGACTTTTGGATTTGTTTTTTTCAGGTAAGGACAACCTAGAGCTAACAATCCTTTTTAGCCTCCCCTTGTCAAGCTGCCGTCAGAGGAGATATGGCCAGAATGCATCTGTAGTACTGAACTGTCCAGAAGTTCTCAGCTGCCTTCTGAGGTGCTCAGCTTTTTGGCATTCTTCTGAAAAAGTTTTCAGCTTCTTTAATCTATGCCTGTAAGAACAGGACTGAAACATCCCACGTGCCATAAAAGCAAGTCCCCTCTTCACAGTTTTATTTCTTGTGCTTTGTATGGTTTGGGCTCGGGAATCGAGGGTAGGATTTTCTAAAGAAAGATGTCTATCATCACACATAATCCAAACTTCTAAATTTTTTTAAATAATTTCTAAATCTTCATATGAGCTCTTCTTTTAGAGTGTTTAGGAACAAGCACATCTGCAACAAGCAGTTGAGTTACCTAAAAAAAAGACCTTTTTTTAAAAAGGGTGCAAGAAATAAAAACTAGGAAAGAGTTGCATTTCACAGCTGCAAAACACTACCCAATCTTCTATTCTGTGTTCCTCCTTACATTCATTAGAAGCTAGAGAAAAACTTATAATGAATTTTTGAAGGTAGATTTCTTTTGTTTGTTTTTAAAAGAATATAGTAATTTTGAAGCCCAGACTTCATTAACTTTCAATGGGATCTGCGATCATAAATGACTCGAGCCTTTTTGAAAATCCCATCCTCATTCATTGCTGTGGCTGTGTTGCCATTGCAGCTAGTCCTCCGTCTGTTCTTTGCAACATCAGGTGCCTTCATGCAGAGGAAACAGCCTGTTTGACAAAGAGGTGTCAAACCACGGCAGGATAGCTGGCCTGTTGTGGAATAGCAGCTGTCAGAAGAAAAGAAAAAGAGTTTGAGTCTTTCTTTTCCTTATCACAGGTGACAGCTGAGAGAAATAGAGCTAGATTTTAATGCTGGAAACAGGTTTTATTTTAGAAACCCCGTTGGGTTTTGGGGTTTTCTTTTCTGTTGTATTAGTATATACTGTGCTAAAAATGTTACAATTATCCCTTGGAATAGAACACTGTCAAACCTTCTGATTTTTCTTTATGTATATAAACTTTTATCAGAATATTTTTTTTCCTAAAGACTTTTGCCTCCAGTTAGTTTGCAACAATAAATTTATTGTAAAGACCAGTGCACACACTGCTAGTGTTTTTGTTTGAATTCTTTCTCTTTAGGATGTAAACCCAGCAGAAAAAGGGTTTATAGTGAAGTTGTGTACTGTAAAAATACTTTAACTGCTATCAACCTGGAATGAGAAATACAAGCTTCCTTCAATGATAGGAGGTTACATAAATCTTCAACACTTTTCCTTCAGTGACTGCCTATTGATATTATAGTTCTGGGAATTATTCCCTCTTCATAGGTGTTAAAGCTAGTGGTTCTGGGACTTTCAGGGGTTATTTTCATCCCTTTCACCTGGGAAGGGTTCTTTATCAATATCAGTTTTCTGTTCAGCAATAAAATGAAGACTGAGATGCTTGTGAAATTTCTCCCAGAAGTGAAACATTCAAGCTGACTTGCGTGGCTAATCAAGACAAAAAAACAAGCCTAAGCTTAGTTAACTGAAAGGCACGACTAAGCAATTACCCACACTGTATAATACTGTTTCCATGCAGCCACCCACACATTTTACTGATCCCAAAGACAATTGTAATGCTGTTCTGTCTCCTTTTGAAAGGAGTAAAGAGAGGCCTTTTAGAAGATGACTTTGTGGTATCCACCCCATCAGGAAAATAATATGCTGCTCAAGAAAACCTTATGTCAAGATCGTTGAATCATAAAAACACCAGCTGAGTCGTGACAGAGAGGAACAATTATACCTTATGCAGTAGGCAGGCACCTTGTAGGAAAACTACATCAGTTACTTTTAATTCTTTTCAATACTTAAACAATTACTTGGTAGACAGTGAATGGCCAAAGTGTTTTTAATTCTTGTCACAGTTTAAGTAACTGTTCAATAAATGAGGTAGCTGTCTTTTGTACTGGACGGTCACTCTGCTAATATTTTTCTGTGCTAACTTGCTACTGGGAGATGAATTGAGACAGGGATTTAATCCAACTGTAGAGTAAATGGGAAGCAGAAAAATGCCTAAGTTGGTAGCCACCAGACTTCTGATTGGTTCAGGTGCCATTTAAAAAGATACAATGAAGTCAAAGGGTGGAACGTTGGGTAAACATACCAGAAGTGGCATACTTATCACGGTTTGGGGTCCAGTGATCCAGGGCTTGAGGTGTGTTTAGTAAGTGCAGATCATTGTTCTACGTTGAAACTAAATATTAGGGGGGAATCTTGTTGCCCACTGGTTTAACAGGTGAAATGCAGTCATGTTTATGGAATCAGATAGTGAAGATATCAAAAGGCTTAGAAGTTAATGCTGTAACTTAAAATTAAGCATCTTTTCATCTGTAAAGCCACACAGTGGAAGCATTTAGGAAGTACTTACCTGTTGAAAATACTTTGATTTGGATGGTAATGATGAGTAATTAATAAAACTTGTCAAAGGAGAATATATCTTACTTTCAATGGCGATAACTTAAGAGGAATACAAGCCTCCATCCTAATGTACTTATAAGCAGTTTTTGAACCACGGGAAGATGCATCATGGGTGGTAGGCAGTCAATCTCCAGGTGTACCTTCATAAATCTTGCTGTGGCAATTCTAAAGAAATATAATCAGAGTGTGATCTAGATACATTTCCTTTAGAGCTGTAGTGAGAAAAGCAAGCATAGCCTTCGTGAATTGGCTGTGCCTCTTGTCATCTTCAGAGCTTCCAAAGCACATATTGCCTCCTTAACGCCAACACAGATTATGGGCTTATTTCATATTAGAGTGGTCCAATCTGCATCACATTGAAAAGACAAATGTGAGTTTGCATTATTCAGTTCCTTGATCTCATGGAAATATTCTTTCATGTAGTTCAAAATACATGAATCGCTGCTTATGGTTTGTGAATTTCAATAATTTGGGAGAAGTCAGCCACAATTTTGAAAATCTGTTTCTTCTTCTTCCTTATACAGAATTAAATCAGAAAAAGTACTGAAAGTAGTGGGTGTCACATAAGGATCAACTGGTTGTAAGTGAAAGAAGAATCAGACCCCAGGGATTTAGCTGGAACCCTTGCCATTTTAAAATGGGTCTGTGTAAAATTTTGCTGTAAACTGTAGGAAGCCTACTTGGAAAGTTATTTCCTGTAATTCTTAGCCTTTCAAGGACTATGTCATGATGCTACCTGCAATGAACACTGCAGTCTCTGGATAAATAGAAATTTATCCTAGGACGGTGATTTACAGTCTTGACAGAACTCAGTGGGATGTATATTAACCTGAATATCCATTAACCACCTTCCTGCCTTGAAAAGGCCTGTTTTTAAGAGCTTCTTTAACTCTCACTGGTTTTGCAGTACCTGATAGAATGATGGAAATTAGCACAACTGCTAGCAGATGTTAATCATGTAGCTTAATGCACTGCTGGAGGGCATTCGCATTATGGTGGTGAGTGTGGTGTAAGTACTTGTACAGAACAGATTAGACCATGTTGCCCTGTGTGTTTTCAACAGATGCCATGCTCTCCACTCCAGAGAACCTGCTCACAATGAAGCCATCAACTACTTTTATCTGGCTCAGTGTCAGTGTTTTAGTCTACCCTAACTTTATGCAAACTTTTGGCTGGCTTTGTTGTTCTGGGCTACTTTCTTTTCCTCAGCACCTTTATCCTCTAGCTCTCATGAGAGCCCTCTCCTGGCTCTGCTGTCACTCCCCCCATTTCTTTAGTGGCTGTTCTTGAAGATTCTCCTGTGTAAGTCCTCTTTCTTCACATGCTTTAAGATTTTGCTCCCAACCACTTTTGTTGTCTCATTTTCTGCTTTCACCTGTGGAGAACTTTGCTAATTACTTCCATACCTGCTGCTTCATTCTAAATCTGTCTCCCATGGGAGAAGCCCACAGTGTCCTCCCTTGCTCACCTGGGAATTTTCTGTTTTCTCATGTGTAACAGGGGTCCAAAGTAATCCAGATAATTGCTTTCCCAATTGTCCACCTGGTATCCATTCGCCAATTTTTCTGACAAGGCTTCCACTCCAACACCCTGGGCCTGAATCAGTCAGCCTGTGGGACTTGCCCAAAATTGAAGTTAACATCAAAGTTAAAAGTTTCACTGAGGAAACAGTGTATAGTAGGAAAATTCAGTACTGTGAAAAATGAAGTATTTCACATAGGTAGCTTTATTTTTTCAATTAATTTTAGTGAACAATCCCACTGAACGTGTCTACTTGGCTCCCAGGTCTTGTGAGTGGCAGCCAGCCCACCCAGGTTTCTACCTACCCAGACCTGCTTTTCTCATAAGGCAGAATTTGAGGTTTGCTGATTTTTTCTGTATTCTATTACACAAAAAAATTGAAATTTTGGTAGTGTTTTCTAAATTCCAAATATTTGTAATTTTCCTCTGTTAAAATGACTACTCCACACTAATTAAGATCCAGTCCTGTCTCTCATTCTTCCTTATTAGTGAAAACATCTGTCAGCACCTTTCTGTTTTACTGTCTAAATCAGAGATGTGTTGAAAATATTTCCAGTGCTAGCAACTGTAGTCTCCTTCTTTCTGATTTTCTTATTCTTTTCTTCATAGCTAATACTTCCAAAGTATTGCTCATAAGTAGTCTTTCTCTCCTATCATTCTGTTGTGCAATGTGTTTTGGGTCTCAAAATGAAACCTAGGCTATATACAGTTTTCGAAGGAGCTTGATCAAGTATTTTACAGGAACTTATATTGTTTGGGGATTTTAGGAAATGGTTTTCATTTCAGTTCTCAATATATTGATGTAATTGTAAGGATTGATTGCAGATGCTGCAGACTTGCCTTGTCCATATGTTGACAAACTCAGTATATGGTTAAGACTAAATACTGTGAATTTGTGCTTATTTTCCCTATAATTCTGGTTATACTTATTATTATGAATTTTCATTTTGTTGTTTAAAGCATCATTTATGACTGTAATTGAATCCTTCATACTGGTGAATTATAGCCAATGAAAAGCAGACCTAGTGAGTTCCAGTGAACTGCAAACCAGTTAGCTCTAGACATGGAATTTTCATGATTCAAACTCTTTTTTTATTTTCCTCCATGCCAGTTACACATAACAGTATTGACAGAGGGTGGAAAAGTGCACGGGTACTCTCTCTCTCTCTCTTTTCTTCCCCCCCCCCTTTTTTTTTTTTCTAATTTACCTATATCTACTATTTATATTACTAAAGCACCGAAGTGTACTAGTAACATATCTTTTTTTTTAAGTGTCAGTTTATGCCTCAAGTGAAGAATTAGGCTAGACTTTTTCCCAGGTATAGTGTGTCCATGTTCAAAATCTGCCCATCAAATCATGCTTTTAGCTGATACGGCTTGGAGTGTCGCACGGCCAGATGAATAGTTTCTCATTTGCCTGGAGTGATGACCTGCACAGTTTGTATCCAGGGTGGTAACTAAACCACACAAGGTCTGGTAGTTCCCCAGTGACCTCCTTCATTCCTTCATGTGCACAGAGGTGCAAGGGGAGTTCAGCGTGCTGAAGCACAAAGAATGAGGTGATATGTGTCTCCCCTGGGGACATGGGGTGGGGGGGATTTTTACTGTCCTGTAAAGACAGGGAAGGACGCAGTAACTTATGTAAGAATGTACTATGGAGCTGCTTATACCTGAGCTAGGCAATTTTGGTGAGTCAAGCTGGCTGTGCTGTGAAACCTGTGTTAAAACCTAACAAGGTTACTCTTGAAATCTCCTCTGACAGCTATTTAATGCCTACCAAGTGCTGAGGCTATAAAAATGCATTTTGCAGCAGCATTCAGATAATAAATACTGTGAATGGTTTAAAGTCACTGGCTTGTCTTTACAACTTTATGCTGTAACAACTGTAAAGTTAATCTTAAGCCAGTGCTTGTTTCATTTAAACAGACTCAAGTATAATCTGCATGTTCTTGATATGATACATACAGTATCTTCTAGAAAACAACCGTGACAAAAATCATTATACAGAACATGACTATAGTCAAGAGGAGTATTTAAGGGATTTCACTGCTCCTCAACAGGTGCTGTTGTGTTTGCATTACTAAAGTTTTTATTTTATTTCATTATATTTTGCACCTATGGATTGTAAATATTGATTAAGAAAGAGAGGAAAAAGGTGCGGGGTTTTTTGTTTGATTAAAATTTTCAAGGGAATTGTTAGACTATATTCAAAGTGGTTTGCTTTTTGAAAAGTTGAAAAGTTGAAAAAAGCAACAATAATAAATACAGTTTAACTGTTTGCATACTGAGTGTTGTCTTACCCCAATTCATTAGTTTTCCAGCATGTATCTAAGAGAGGCAAAAGCTAGCTGAGTTCCTTCCATGGGTAAATTCTGTATTGCCTTGTATATAGACAAAGTCTCTGCTGTTTATACAGTTCTGCTCCCAAATTCTGTCCAGTAAAACATATAATGTACTTAACTTGAACATCAGGGTGGTCCTTAGTCTCCAGTGTATTTTCAGCACTGTACTGGATATCTTTATTGTACATGCAAATATGGTGCTCTTTGAATTTTTATTGTGTGTACAGAAGGATATTTGGCTAAGGCATGCCTGCTATGATGGAGACAGTTTATTGCACACCCTTGAGTGACTCTTGATACCCTACAGTGTTTTTTAAGTTAACATGCACTTAAGGGCTGTCCCTCAACGCATTCTGACTGCTTCAACTCTAGAACTCATATGCAGTGTAGGTCAGAGGAATTCCCTCAATGCCCAGGACTCTGTTCTGTATTCTCTTTTCTGGGGGGAAAAAAAAAAAAAAAAAAGACATCCTGTAGCTCTACCTGTGTAATGTTATTAATACAGTTATCAGCTTTCCTTTTAATTTTCTTTAGTTCCATCTGGAAATGCATAAGTGTTAGAAAATTATCTGCATTATTATTCAGAATATTAATATTCCAGAGGAGGTAATTGAAGCTTTTACTTCAAAAACAAACAAACAAAAATAATCCCCTCAAAGAAGAAACAGGAAAAGAAAAATGCAGGTTCATTTGCCTTTGAAAATTGGCAGTATTCTTGGCTACCTTAACTGCTACCATGAATACCTGTATAACTGTAATTTAATGCCATGTATAAAGATTCAAATTCAGAGGAACCAGTGAAGTGGAACTGAGGCATGTAAGAGGAAAGATGACAAATGTTGGAAAAAGTATACAGTCTATTTTCTGTGGCTTTAGTAAAAATATAGTAATATTGAAAAATAATCTCCATTAGAAAATTTCAACATCTGATCTCGTTAGAATCAATCCTTCCCTTTCCCTTCCCTCCTCCTGTCAGATTTCTGATGCATCTGACAGTGCTACCAGGCTGTTTATTACTGCTACAGATATCAGAGCCCTAGAAGCTTCTATCTCTGAGCAGAAAGCCATATTCATTCAGCAAAATGCCCTCTGAGGAAGGATGCCTATACAAACAAAAAGAAATCTTTCTCATAAAGAGTAGGTACTAAAAGAGTTTCAACAAAACAAGTCACGATGACATTCTTTTTGGTTTCATAAGTATCGCCCTTGTATCACTACAGCAAATTCCATTGGTAAATGTTTGATACAATGCCTACCCTCCTAGAAGGTTTCAGTCCTTAGCTTCTAAAATAATGCAGTGATATAATGAAGTATACTGTATTTTATGCAGTTTAAAGCAGCAATTTATTTTTAGACAGTGAAAAGTTGGGGGGTTTATGCTTTACCTTTCCACTGGTTCTAAGTAAGCAGCATAAGTCATACATATGATATCCTCTACTTCACTATTGTCTTTATTACTTAAAATTCTCTATATTGGGTTCATTACTAAGGGAATTAAAACACATATTCACAACTGGGATTTTTCATTCTTTAATGTATTTACCTTTCTTTTTGAGGTAGGGAAATATTACTTGCTCCAGCTCATCATCTGTAAAACATGGATAAGTGATGTTAAAGGCTTATTTGCAATGAGGGATTTGTAACAAGGAAAAGCTATTCTTATAACAACTGTGGCACTCTGCGTGTCTTGCTGTATTTCTAAACAAGAACATATTATTCTGGAACAGAATATCTGCACAATAGAGTCACTTCAAACATGGTAACTATATCAGCATATTTATTGTGGGATAATTGTTCCTGAATGTCTGTCCTAGTTAGTTGCCTGTGCAGAAAAGACCTCTCTCTGTGTATACCCAGCAAATCTCTGACAGAAGAACCTCAGCATACCTCTTCCAAACGTTAAGCTTCTGCCTAGGTGCAGGGAGGGACATCACTCCTTTCATGAAAATCCACGTTACAAATTCTTGAGTTCTTACAGTGCTTTGACAAAAAGAAAGCTTTATATAAATGGTAACTATGTAACCCTAACATATTTATATTTACTTATCTTACTGAGAAGTGTGGGGTTTTTTCTATCTGGGAAACACATAATAGCTATAAAGGTGCAAGTTATTGCACTTTGCTGGCATAATTACTGTGATTGTCAGCTACATTCTGACTGCTTATTTTTTCTTACTGGTGTGGTTGTCAAAGGCAGTAGTGCTGGGATTTTTGGGTTCCCACATGGCTTGAAGAACTAGAAATTTAAAAACATCTTCTCTTTGACAGGTAATCTGAACATACTTGATAGGCAGTCATTAGAGAATAAAGCTGGGATTTAGCAGTCTCATTTTACAGGCTCACTCTTCTACAGCATTATGTTAACAAAAATCCTGGTGACAGAATATGAATATGTTGAAAATGAGGGACTGAGAGCCCAAAGTGAGATGTAAAGCAGTCATGAACTTCAAAAGTTTTAATCTGCACTCTGACAGGCTCTTTTATCCTGATCAACTTCCTGCCTGTTCAAAATCCAGGTCTTCGATGTGGAACACAAACAAAAAAGGACTCTCATTGTAATGAACTGTGGGGTTTTTGCTGTGCCTCACAAGGGAGCAGGTTAAACATTAATAAACTATTTTATTTAGTGACCTAAGTTGCTGTCTGAAAAATACTCAAAGATTTAAAGGTTTAAAATGATGTTGAACATCATGGCTTCACTTCATCTTCTGTCTTCTGCTGACTGCTGTTTTCCTGAAAGCTTTCACAACCATTTATAAATTTTTATTTATTCTTTTTTAACAGATGATTAATCTGATTGTCTACTTATTAAATGCTACTTTTCTCAGCAAAACACTCTTATTCAAAATTTTATCTCTGAATTCACTTTCCCTCTGGTCTGCAATATTCTGCTCTCCTATTGCTGGTCCCAGGAACCGTTCAAAGGAAGCTTCTGCAGGTGTACCTTCCTCCATCCAACATCACTGTCTGGTGTTGGTGCAGATCTCTCTACAGATAAGGGTGGCTGCCTACTCAGCTTTCCTTTTGCCTGTCTTCACAAGAAATGACTAAATTTTTCACAGTTTGAATTTTACTGAGAAAGCGAGAAGGACATTCCATTCCCTGAACCTGTGACCGTGGCAATCATGGTAATTGTAGGCTCTGGTTGTTTTTCTCCATTTGAGTTAAATGTCTTGATTTCGATTGTTTGTGAAAGACACTCGTTCTGTTTCCACTGTGATGCTGTGAAGCACAGACATCAGACACTCATCCTTGATTGAGGACACCTACGTGCTGTCTCTGTTGTTCACCTGGTAAAAAAAGCACCTATTATTCCAGGCAAATCATTTTATTTCCCCATGCCTTTTTACCTCCTTTGTTTATATAGATACTTGTCTTTCTTATGTCAGGAACTGTCTCATTCTGTATTTTATATTGTGCCCAGCACAATGAGGTATCAATCTTCCTTGTGTCTTCTGGTATGACTATAGTTCAAATAATGAATAGTAATCACCTTTATCTTTGAGCATCTTGTAAATCAGTGGCGTTTTCATGAGCTGAGAATTCAGTAAAGCTTCATGAGTATCTTCCTTCTGTTGTAAATGAAGAGTTTGATTTATCTTATTTTAATGCAGAGGGTTTATATGTTTAGAACTGAAAAATCCTGAAAAACTTTGGAACTCAGAAGCCATCTTTGCTAGTGGTTCCTCAGTGGCCTTAGCACTGAAGATCACTGAATCTATTCAAAGACACATTTCGGAGTTTAATCTCAGACTTTCTCAGACTTCCTCTGAAGACAGCCAACACATTGTATTACTGTGCCTAACCAGAGACCATGATATGGCTTTATGTACTGTTTCAGGACTGTGGCGATTTACTGCTGATGCAGTCCAGGTGAAAACACCCTGTATGAGGACAACCTTTCTTCTCCTTTCTCCTCTTTGTTATGTATTATTTACACTGAATAGACCACTGCTCAAAAAATCATGTTGTGGACTCAAAAAAATACTTTTAAGATAAGTAGCAGAAGAAAGAAAAAACAGAAGGGTAAGCTGGGTAAGATATAAACCGTAATTCTGAGTGCATCTTTTGAGTTCTTGGGCTTTGGGAGGAGTTTTATGTATCTGTTGTGATTTTTTTAAAGGAAATTAATTTAATTCACAGAAGAGCCTTTTTTGCTGATGGTGAGGTTAAGAGTAGAATGGCAGAAGTCTCCAGAAGTTTGTCAAATGTTTTAGCAGCATGTAAAGGGAGATAGAGAGAAGAGGGACAAGGTGCACATAATACAAAGGAGGTCAGAGTAATGCCAAAGCGTATTAGGATCCAAACTTGATTAAAATCCTGTCTGGCAGAGGTGGGCCATTTCTTATTAACGTCTCCTCCAGGGCAAGCATGTGAGACATTGCTCTGATGCTGGCAAACCAAACTTTTGTACATTTCTTTTATGTTTCTTTAAAGTTTCTGTAATCTACTTCAGTGTCCAGATGCTTCTCAAGGACATTTCCATGTGTAGGGTGGATGGGAACTCTTGAACTGACAATAGGGGACTTGGCAACCTTTAAATTTTCCAGCTCTTTTTATGCCTTTTCTTTCCCTTGTGGCTTACCTGGCATGCAGTGTTTCAGATTTAGTCCAAGAAATGCTAAAACCTCTCCCACAAAGTTTACTTAATCAAGACGGACATAAATAATACTCAGTACTCTGATTTTCCTTGTTGAATTTACATCTTAATTAATTATGTTTAAAGTGTGTAATGTGAGCTTATGTTTTGAGAACAAATACCTTTGGCTTGTCTGACTCGTGTTTAATTCCTTAGCATTTCAGGTTACATTTAGCTTTGATTTGGATTTTTTTGTTTGTTTGTTTTTCTCTGCCATGTCATTAAACATTATCGAGAAGAGAAAAAAAAGGCAAGGCCTTGCCAACCACACTACCCTGTCGAATCAGGATGCACATCATATCCAGTATAATTTACCAAGTGAAGCCCCTACCCATACATTTTTCATGACAGTCTTTCTAGATTTTTTGTAGTTCTTTTCTTTTAACATAAATGTAGATGAGCTCAAATAGATACTAAGTAAGAAAGCAAGAACCAAAGAAGCCACTATAATTTAGTCATAAATTGCCTTCTTTTCTGATGTATTTGATATTTTCTTTCTTCCCAGAGGATAAAAGATATTAGGAAAGTGTATGCGTGCCAACCTTAAGGTACATCAAGTTTGGTATTGTTCAGTATTACAAGAGGAAATCCTTCAGTGAGCGTGGAATGTGTGCACATAGATAAATATGCTTTACATCAAACTGAGCTATAAAACTACTGTAGAGTTTCACTGTCTTTTCCGAACAAAACTTTCTTTTTATTATTTTCCGATACAGTGACATAACAATCCCAGGCAAAAAAAAAAAACCACCATAACATATTTATTTTCTGTTTTCAGAACAAGCTACTAATACCCTTTGGGAGGTAGAAGGGCTCTGCAAATGCTTTAATTGACAAATGTATTCTACAGCACTTGTGAGGGGATTTTTTTGTGAACCAAGGAGCAGTAAACTGTAATTTTTTTTTTAATGCAAACAGTTAAAAACCATACTATGAGCTAAAGAGAATATTTCAAATATATTTATTTTGCTAATATCTCAGGGATTAGTGTTAAGGGGTTTTTTGTTTGGTTTGTTGGGATTTTTATGTGTAGATCTGTTCAGGTACAAAAAGACCTGAAGAGTCATTAATGAGAAAACCTAAAGACAGGAATCAAAGAAAAAGGATGAAGATACACAGTTAGACTGTTGTTTAAGCGCATGAACGGCACATGTTAACCAATCAACAAATGGCTTATGCATGAGTAGATAATAGAAACATATATAACCGAGTGTTACGCAGTTAATAAACGGAGAAACTGTTTGATCCACAGTATCTGTGTTGGTCCATTTTCTCCCCAGGGCGAGTCCCTGGCGATGCATCGTTTTCCCTAGATTGTCGCAGCAGAGAAAGTGCAGCAAGTGTTAAGGGGTTTTTTGTTTGGTTTGTTGGGATTTTTATGTGTAGATCTGTTCAGGTACAAAAAGACCTGAAGAGTCATTAATGAGAAAACCTAAAGACAGGAATCAAAGAAAAAGGATGAAGATACACAGTATTAAAAATTCTAATTCCAGAGCTGAAACTGCGGAGTTTGTCTCTGATTTCGGATATGTAGGAGCTCTATGGTATAACCTTGATTTGAAATTGAAAGTAAGAAGGCACGTTATTTTTGGCATTTGGGAGAATATCATATATTATGTTTTCACAGAATTGCTGTTTTAGAATGAATTTAGTGCTTACTATGGGATGGGTGTTGCTAAGGGTCTTTCTACTTGATGGAAATATCAGACCTTCCATCCCTGAAATACATTTCCTGAGGGCTGCCTATCAGGAATGGGACTCTTCGCTGTACTGAAGATGATGTATTTCATTTGAGAAGATAACTGACAAGATATCAAGCTTATTTTGGCAGACAATTTAACATTTAACCCAAACAGTTGCAATTGCAAAAGTAGTTTGCAGATTCTAATGGTGAAAAGGGAAATAAAATGAAATCTTAGTGTAAACTCTCTTTCAGCTATTACTGTTGCTTTTACTAAAATAAATTTGGACAGAGAGAGAAGAACACAGGAACCAGCTTATTTTCATCTGACCGGAACGGCAGAAATTGTAATTTAACTAGATAGATAGGGTAATCAATGCCAAAAAGATATCTTTTCTAAATGCGCAAACTTTAGGCCAGGTTAACTGCCCTAAGACCCCTTCCTCATGAAGTGACTGGTAGTTATGACTGTGGTAACTTCTTTTAAGCATTTCTTACTGGTAAGAAAAATGGCTCCCTGAACCTGTCATACCAGTAAGCATCCAGACGCTGTATTTTTCTTGGTTTTGGCTGTTGCATGTAGCCTGCTCCCTGGATAATCAGACAGACATGCTTCAGCTGCTGGTTTCCAGTTGTTGCAATAATGTGCTAACATGCTGGTCCCCTGAAACAGCCTGCTTATTAACTGTGATGCCCAAAATGCCATCTGGAGTGTTATTCAGACATCTATAATTATTCTGTCTACTTCCATTTGATTGTCTGCTTTGTTCCACTCTGCGTGCTCTTTATTCCTTTTTATTTTTTCTTTCCGTTTTTTTTTTTTTTGACTTAGCATGGAATCATTTCATCTTCTCATACAGGAGTACCAACAACTCTTCTATAAACTTCTTTTACGTAAAGGTGAACATACAAACTTTTTAGAAGTAGTTCTAGGAAACAGACTGCGTAATCTCTCTGTCTTTGATTTTGGGTGGAAAGAAATAGCATAATAATCACCTTGGCAGGGACTAGTAATCACAGAAGACTGAATCGTTTGCTTCCTGTCTTTATCCATTTACACTTGTACATAGTGAATGTAAAATATTTCCAACTTATGTGACAGTGAGTTGCACTCTCCTTGTAAGTGGAAATGACTTTAAGAGGTACAGGTCAGCATGGGATGGGTTCCCGAAGCAATCAAGGGGAAAAGGACCTGCAAATATGCAAAGTAATTTGTTTGATCTGTTTATATCATCACTGTTTGCTGCTATGTGAAATCACTCTTGAGATCTTGCTAAAATCATGAAGAATTCATGAAATAATTTAATTTGGGTATTAAACCCATTCTCTAGGGATTTGCTTTGGCTTTTCAATATAGTGCTCGTTAGTTGCAATCAGCTAAGAAAAGTGTGAAGCTGAAAATAGAAAATAATGTGAAGGAGGTAACTTGCATGGCAATAAATCTGAAAGATACTATGTGCCATATGAGTGAAACAGAAAAAATACATGCACTCCCTAGGTGTTTTCAACATTATTATACCTTGTTGAAACATGTCAGTATAGGATGTCATGACAGAATTGTCACTACATCACTTGCTGGCTGCTGCCAACCTAGGAAGCATGCATAGCTTTCTCCGAGCAGTCGCTAGCTCTTCCTTTTTCTGTCTAGTTTTACATGATTGGAAAATAGCTCTTATTGCAGGAAAGAGATCAGAAAGAGTTAAAGGTTTTAATATGATCACAGGCGTGTGCCAGCCTAGGCCAGAGAAGTATGTATGAAGGATGAGGGGGTTAATAAATGGGCCGGAGATTAATAAATAGTCAGTACTTAATTTTCGTTTCTTGTGCTCAGAGAATCGCATTTGTAATCCCAGGGCAGGGACTTGTGGACACTGGCCCCATCTAGGGGTAGATCGGGATATTTCTGCTGCTTGCAGTCTGCCTGATGGGGGAAGGGAGGCTTTGGGAAATACCCACATCTAGCCTGAGATACAGCTTGAGAATAGAAACAAGTACATGCAAAGCACGATGCCTTTATTAGGACGATGTGGTGGAAGAAGCTGCTTAAAGTAAGAATTTGAAAAAACAAGAGGAATTCCAAACTTGCTAATAGTGCAGTGCCATGGTCCCACAGCACAGCCAGAAGTGGCAAGTGAGGGCTGAGTCCTGCCTTGCCAGTGGCCAGCACATGATCTGCAGCAACAGGGAAAACAAGCAATTCCCAGTTTGGGATGTCAGCAAGGCAGGAGCAAGAAAGCAGAGCGGCATGTTTGTAAAAGGCCAGCTGTTCCTCTGCAAAATGCAAACAGGTATCCACTGCTTTCTAAGTGTCTTCCCTAGCATTAATTTTAAATTTTAGCTGTTGCACTTTAGCTGGGCTCATGTAGGGGCCTCTGATGAGAAGAAACGCAGGACCTGAGCTATCACCCAGACTAGATAACCTCATCTCCTTTGAGAAAATAATTTCACAGATGAGGGCTGAGGTCACTGGCAGGATGATGCGGGAAAGCTTGCACTGCGGCCATAGAAATTGTGTCTGATGTGGAGAGAGGAGGTTTTTTGCTCTTAGGCACTTAACTTTCATGAGCTGCCTTATTCACATAATTTGTTGTTGTTGTTGTTGCTGTTTTTCCTGGCCCTTTTTCTATAAAAATGCATCTTTGAATTTGAAAGTATATAAATAGTAAGGCAGTTAGGAGAAGAGAAAATATTCTGTGATGTTATTGAAGTGACCTTGTTGCCTTCCTTTTCACTCCATCCTCTTTTTTTCCTGAAATAAAATTATTTGACCAAGATAACCTCTTTGTATCTTTATAGAAAATGTGACCTTCTCAGTCAGTTGCCTTTGCAGGGCTTTTCTTGGCTTGGGGAGAGAGAAAAGGAAAAATGACTGCATGTAAGACTCTAGATTTAAGGTCAGCCATTCTGCCTGACGAATTTAACAGAATTATGTACAGAATTTTTTCCCCCCATCCTCATTCTGATCAAGTCATCCTGAGTAGAAGGAATAACCCGATCAGGGCTTCAACGTGACTATTTGCATAAATGAGCCTGTATGTGCAACTGGAATGAAGAGCCTAGCATTGGCAAAGCTCCAGAGACCCTAAATCAAAAACCAGGGGGAGAAAGGAGAAAGAGACAGACAGGGAGGGATGAATACTGTATTCAATCACAAGATATTGGGACAAATATTTGCACAGTTATGTCACTGTGGGACGTTTATGATAAAAAAAATCCTGTTCAGCTCTCCCACCCTAATAACTTTGCAAATACTTGATAAAGCAAATACTTGACTGAACTTTTTTATTTTTTTTTTTTTTTAGAAAGAGATATTGTCTCAGTGCAGCACAAAATTCCTAGGGCCTTTTGAAATAATAAGCATATTTTCCACATTAACACACACAAAAATATACTGTTGCATAGCAAAGGCAAAGTCCCAGCAAGGCTTCTTTCACCCAATGTGTATTAGTAATAAAACTCCTGAGCTGTGTTGCTGTTTTTATGTGTGTGTGTGCTGTGTGGCAGCCCATTTATGCATTTTCCACTGTGCTGGGGCTTACATCACTGTCGTATTAGTCTAAGCAGAATGGAGCAGATTGTTTATTTTGGTTTAGCTCTGCTTCAGGCTGTAACATCAGATGTAGCTCCTAGAGTGACAAATTCCAATTGCAGTGTCACAGATTAAACAAGGGTACAGAGGAGCCCTGCAAGCAGTTTTGTTTCTCATGGGAGGGAAAGGATACTGTGCTTGCTAAAGTTAGCATATACGATCCCAACATGAACAAAATTAAGTAATCCTCTCCCATAACTTTCTTCTGTTTAAAAAGTATGTTGCTCAGAACCCCTCATGCACGCTCTTCAGTTTGGGGTTGCAGTCTACAGTTAGTTAGTTAGTCAGTCACCTTTTATTAATGAAGGGTGCAACTCTGCATTACTTTCATGAAATACAGTAATTTTAGCTTCATATGTTTGTTCTACTGTATGCTAACATCTCATTCACAGAATCACAGAATCAAAGAACGGTTAAGGTTGGAAGGCACCTCTGGAGGTCATCTGGTCCAGGCCACTGCTCAAGCAGTATCACCTAGAGCAGTTTGCTCGGACCATTTCCAGACGGCTTTGGAATACCTCCAAGGATAGAGACTCCACAAGCTCTCTGAGCAACCTATGCCAGTTCTTGGTCATCCTCTCAGTAAAAAAGTTTCTCCTTATGTTCAGACAGAAGCTCCTGTGCTTCCATTTGTGCCCATTGCCTCTGGTCCTGTCACTGGGCACTGCTGAAAAGAGCCTGGCTCTCTCTTCTTTACACCTTCCTTTCAGATATCTGTCCATTGATGAGATTCCCCCTGAGGATCCTCTTCCCCAGGGTAAAGAGCCTCAGCTCTCTCAGCCGTTCCCTTAACTGTTTTAATGGCTCTTCACTGGAATCTCTCTAGTAGCTCCATGTCTCTCTTGTACTGCAGAGCACAGAACTGGACCCAGCACTCCAGGTGTGTTTCACCAGTGCTGAGCAGAGCGGTAGGATCACCTCCCTTGACCTGCTGGCAACACTCCTCCTAATGCAGCCCACGATACTGTTAGCTATCTCTGTGGCAAGAGCTTATTGCTGACTTGTGTTCAACTCAGTGTCCACCAGGACCCCTAGGCCCTATTCTGCAAAGCTGCTTTCCTGCTGGCTCCCATCGTATACTGGTGCCTGGGTTGTTCCTCCCCAGGTGCAGGACTTTGTACTTTTGCCACTTATATAAGCCTGTCTTGTTGCCTTTGACATCTCTCAACAGATTCAGTTCCAGGTAATCTTTGGCTTTCCTAACTGGGCCACTGCATGCTTGGACAGTGCTTCCATAGCCCTTCCAGGTTACCTGACCCTGATTCCACCTTCTGTATACTTCCTTTTTATGTCTGAGTTTTCCTAGGACCTCCATGTTCATCCATGCAGGCCTCCTGGCATTTTTGCCTGACTTTCAGCATTAGGATGCATCGTTCCTGAGCTTGGAGAAAGTGATCCTTCAATATTAACCAGCTTTCTTGGACCCCTCCTCCCTCCAGGGCCTTATCCCATGGGACTCTTCCAAGCAGATCCTTGAAGAGGCCAAAGTCTGCTCTCCTGAAGTCCAGGCTTGTAATCTTGCATTTTTCCCTGCTTCCTCCTGTCAGGATCCAGAATTCCACCATCTCGTGGGCACTGCAGCCAAGGCTGCCTTCAGCCCTCACATCCCCAACAGCCCCCTCATTGTTTGCAAGCATGAGGTCCAGCAGAGCTCCTCTCCTTGTTGCTCCTGTATCACTTGGGTCAGAAAGTTACGTTCATACATCTCACCTAGCAACTATATATTGCACTACATGTGGTTGGTGTCCTGGCTGATTAAGTATCACCTCTACTGTGGAGCATGAACATTACCATCAGAAAACATTTTAAGGCACTTTCTTCCCAGAAACAGGTGCATTAGCTTTATCTCAGCTAGACTTTTCTGAAATATCCATGATAGATAAGGACCTTTTAGAATATAAGATGGTTATACAAATAACTATAGCAAATAATAAAAGAAAAATAAGTCAATTGGATAAAAGGCTAGGGATGAGTTTCTCAAAATTTTCAGGTAGCCTGTTTGCCCAATTCGAAGACAAGTATTTTTGTGATAGGCCTCCTTTCATCTTTAAAATGTGTACTGCTGTTACCTGTAACCCCCGACTTTAAAGGTTTTGGCCTCCTTAAGACTGTTGCACTAATTTTATTTTCTTTGTATGGTAATCGAGGTGACATTTTTACTGCAGTTTTCCAGTTGTTCTGATTGTGACCCATTATCTGAGAAACACTGCGAGAGAATTGCGAGTAACTAGTTTGCCACGAAATTTTGATCTCCCACTGGTTTTACGGTTGACCAATTTACTGTCCTCAGTGTGTAGTTAGTTCTGATTAATGCAGAACTAAGCAGGATTAAAATTAGGCCCCATCCTCTGAGTACAGATAAGAATCTCGACAAGGTTGCTGAAGCTCTTCACCTTTGAAGGTACATAACAAACGTCTCCCATGCAATTCACGGCATGTGCAGGATGTTGAAGGTCATGTGGGCACATGTGGCTTTTAAAGAGCTATAGCTTTCCCCTGCCTCCCAAGAGTGTGCATTTAAAGCATAACCAATCCCATCATTCAACTATTAGGTAAAGGAAAGGTCTTATTTCACCATATAAGTTCTCAAATATTGAATATTAAAAGGTCAAAAGTTTCTTGGTAGTTAATTTGAACGTAAAATTAGATGTGAATAATGCTAAGAAAAAATCCTTGGCAATGTACAATGTTCTGTGTTTATCATAAATGAATCTATAGCTGTTGCCCCTGTATTTCTAGAAATGAGAGTTTGTACAGTAAATACAGAATGCAGAATCAGACTAATAGGAAAAATGTCACGTAGCATCACTTCATGGGAGAGTCATCCTCTTTTGTTGAACTAGTTTCCTGGCCCCATGGGAATCCAGGGTGACCAAGATGGCCTTGATTCGGAAACGACAGCTGAAGATAGAACCAGAGAGATGTTGAAGGAGGAATCTCAAGGACAGAGAGATTAAAAACAAAGTAGTAGGGAATTAATTTTGGAGGAAAAGGAGTTGCTGTAGGGAGTGCTCTGTTTATTTAAATGATGGAAGAACTAGCTGCTGAAAGCGTTGTATCTGTCAATGGAAGACACAGGAAAATATCTTTTAAAAGAAAATAGCTACAAATACATGAAATAAACAACTAGCTAGCCCTATTTTTAGATCTCTGGGATGTCTCTGTGAAGTAGAATAGGTAGTTGTACAGACACAGAAAGAGGAGGGAAGACTGAAACCGTGTCTGGGGGCATGCAAACAAAATTCCTTATGCTTTTTATATATATATATATTTAATTGTGGAGTTCATGATTATGTATTTTCAGTTCTCCTCTCTGTTGCAAGTAGTTGATGTTAGGAAAATCAGAACGCCTCAGCAGAGGTCAGGGATATTTTTTCTGTTGTCAGCTGACATGTCAAGGTGGTTTTTTTAGCTGTTATGTTCACAGAGTGCAGGACACAGATATTTCTACACTTCTGTCACTTCATGTTTAACTTTAAAAGGAATATGTGAAGCAGAGTTGGAAGATATGTAAGCAGCTGACATGTCATATGCACTTGGTAATGTGTCCTGAATACTAACAGTGTTGCTTCTAATCCAATAAACTTCACCCCTTGTAACAAGGCTGTCTGTAGTGAGGCCAACCCTCAAATAAAAAGGTCCTTTGCACAAGTACGCTGAAACCCTGCGTAAGCACTATTTATAAAACCTTAGCAGAGCACGTGTCGTGTGATGATTCAGAGCACCAGGAGGCTGCCTGGTGTTGGATGCTACAAGACAAGGAAATGTCACTGACTTCTCGCACTTCTCCAAAGCAGACTGGGGTTCAAGGGCTGCTTTCTTCTATAGCTCCTGTTTAGAAACAGAAGGCAAACCTGATGAATCATGCACGGCTGAACAGATCACTGTCAGGCTAGCTAATGTAAGAGAGAAAGGGAAACATAATTAGTATGTTATATAATTGGGAATGTACAAGCCAGTTTTGATAAGAATTAGCCTGAACCTTCTCTGAGGGATCTATCATGCTCACAAGGTCTGGCAGTTTCTGGAAGAGCTTTGAATTGAATCCATACACTTGGTTTGCTGAGTATTCCTAGTATTCCTGGTAGCTGTCATTTCAAGGTTTTTATGTGTGTTGTTTTGTTTTTCCCTTTTCCTTCCCAATTGTATTGGGTTTGTGTGGCAAGGTTTTGGGGGGGGGGGGGGGGGAGGTACAGGGGTGTCTTCAGTGAGAAGCTGCTGGAAGCTTCCCCTATGTCCAACAGAGCCAGTACCAGCCGGCTCTAAGACGGACCCGCCGCCGGCCAAGGCCAAGCCAATCAGCTGTAGTGGTAGCGCCTCTGTGATAACGTATTTAAGAAGGAAAAAAAGTTGCAGGGCACACAAAAATGGCAGCTGGAGAGAGGAGTGAGAAGATGTGAGAGAAACAACCCTGCAGACCCCAAGGTCAGTGCAGAAGGAGGGGGAGGAGGTGCTCCAGGTGCTGGAGCAGAGATTCCCCTGCAGTCCATGGGGAAGACCATGGTGAGGCAGGCTGTCCCCCTGCAGCCCAGGGAGGTCTACAGTGGAGCAGATATCCACCTGCAGCCTGTGGAGGACCCCATGCCAGAGCAGGTGGGTGTCCAAAGGAGGCTGTGACCCCGTGGGAACCCCATGCTGGAGCAGGCTCCTGGCAGGACCTGCAGATCTGTGGAGAGAGGAGCCCATGCTGGAGCAGGTTTTCTGGCAGGACTTGTGACCCCGTGGGGGACCCACACTGGGGCAGTGTGCTCCTGAAGGACTGCAGCCTGTGGAAGGGACGCATGCTGGAGCAGTTTGTGAAGAACTGCAGCCCGTGGGAAGGACCCACATTGAAGAAGTTCGTGGAGGACTGTCTCCCATGGGAGGGACCCCACGCTGGAGTAGGGGAAGAGTGTGATGAGTCCTGTCCCTGAAGAGGATGAAGCAGCAGAGAAAACGTGTGATGAACTTACCGTAACCCCCATTCCCCGTCACCCTGCGCTGCTGGGAGGGGGTAGGTAGAGAATCCGGGAGTGAAGTTGTGCCCAGGAAGAAGGGGAGGGGTGGAGGGAAGGTGTTTTGAGATTTGGTTTTATTTCTCATTACCCTACTCCGGTTGATTGGTAATAAATTGAGTTAATTTTCCCCAGGTCAAGTCTGTTTTGCCCATGATGGTAATTGGGTTGAGTGATCTCTCCTGTCTTTATCTCAATCCACGAGCCCTTTGTTATATTTTCTCTCCCTGTCCAGCTGAGGCAGGGGAGTGATAGGAGGGCTTTGGTGGGCATCTGGCTTCCAGCCAGGGTGAACCCACCACACCAGTCTGCACATTGGCAGGGGATTATGATGTTTCCACAAAGGAGGAATGAGGCAGAGTCAGCTATAGTACCTGTACAGCTGCAGATGTAACTGCTAGGAAGCTTGGCGTAGTTAGCAGCATGAGCATCCTAAAAATGGTGCCTTATTGCACTTTCCACTTTAACTTGGCTGTTCAGAACTTTTGTCCTCTCTGATTCTGAACTCTAAATCCGGTCAGGCAGAGCATAGCAGTGAGATTCACTGACCTTGACCAGTCCCCCAAACTCCTGGTATGAGCAAGATGTCAATTATATTATTTGAGGTGGAGGAGGAAAGGTACTATTTTATCAGACAAGGAAATTCTGGTAAACTTTTATCAGTTAATTTTATTTCAGAACTGAACTTTCTGTCTTCCTCCACTTCAAAATACAAAGACGTCCAATGAATGCTAAAGCAGAATATTTTCCAGGTAAAATTAAGCAGATGTACAGGTGCAAACATGTTTTCCATATGCAGCTGCTGTGCAATTAAATTTTGGGGGTGTGATTAAAACACCTGGTCTGCCCCTGTCAATTTAAGATATTATTATTTTTCACATTGAATTATATCTTTGTAGTTATTCAAAAAAGTGTAAGGCCAAATTTTGGTCACCTAGAGTCAATGACATTTTAGCTATCGATTATAATGGAAACAGAATCAGACCTAGGAAAGAAGTGGCAAGTCTTCACTTTTCTGTTAGTCATTTTGATAACTTCCCTGCCAGTGTCCTGTGTAGGTTTTCGTTGCTGTGATATTAGTTGCTCCTTTGCAGACTGCAACCAAACGCATTTCTGTAGTATCTTCAGAGAAGGAACACCAGATTCGGTCATGGCTTTCGTGCTAATCAAAGATTATGCTGTGTCCATCTGTATAGAAATGAGTGGGGCTGAGCACAATACAGCACTCTTTCTCTGGAAGAAAGGATAAATCCTTTGTATGAACTACTTTTAAAGACATGAAATGACATTGAGAGCAGGATGTATGACTTCAGGCAAGTTTGTACTCCTAATAGCCCTGCTTGTTAATGTAATTTGCGCAGCTGCATTTTCTATGTGCCCACCATTTCTCATCACTGAATTCCAAGGCTCTCTTCATTATTACCAGAAAAGTTTCTGTCTTCGTGAGACTAGAACTTGGGGGAAAAAATCATATATATGCTAGAAAACAGATTAATTAGAATTATTTTCAAATTAAATATCAAACATCCATTGGCAATTTCTATTGTTACATTTAAACTTGATAATAGTGTAATTAAAATAGTGGTTTTACACGAGCCATTATGAGTTGTAACATAGGATATGGTTGTTAATATCCCACAGAAGTTCTTACCAACCCATTCTGTGAATGGATCCTTATACCATGTGGCCTTTTAGATTTTTTGAAATGGAATAAAGAATCGAGACTCCCTAATTTAAAAAGATCTTTTTCCTTAGCATCTCCAAGGGTTTTCTATCTGAAGGTAATGCAGTGCAGAGTTTTAAAGCAGGGAATCTGTTTTGTTGTGTTCCAGTTTTTTCCTTATTTTAACTGACAAGATCTACAGAATACAGTCTAGTTAATATACTTTTGTCTTGATTACTAACATCCTAAAAAATGTTTATTTTTTTACCATGCACAATCTTAATCCCAGAGGTATTTCTTCATAGCATCTAAATTAAAACCCAAAATCCGATCAAGCCATTCCCCTGTGTCCTGGGGTTGCTTTTTGAAAGAAAAGTGGGTACATATCCTGTCTCCTTTAAACAACACATTTGAAAAAACTTATGAGTGTAAAAACTTTAAGTGAAACTTTAAAACTTTAAAGTAAATTTTAAGGGTTAAAAAATATAACTTGGAGTACAGTTTTGATATGTAATATTTCAACTGATTAGAAAAAGTGCAATAGTTTGAATGTTTCACTTAAAAGCAAAAGGTAGGGATTGATGAGTGATCTAATTTCCAATGACCATTGGTAAATACCATTCTAAATAAGGTGGAGTTGCCATTTTTTTCAGGCGCTGTTCTATAATTTGAAACAGAGAAAATGCAGGAGCTTCAGAAATGTTTCTTTTGGGAAATGTTTGTTATTTTGTCCTACATTTTGAATTAAGTGATGCTCACTTGTGTGTTTGTTTTGTCAATATGTTTTGAGAAATAACATATCTCTCTTTGTTCCCTGGGCAAAAGAAGGAGCAGGAAGAGTTTTGTCACAGAGTCCAACTATATTCCTTAGACATATTTGAGTGGTATACAGATTCTTAGGGCTCAGCCAGCTGTTAGACCCCTCTGCCACTGTAATGGAAGAAATCCACCATTTGTAATGAAAGATTTCTGTATATAATTTATGGTTTGATCAGCCAGTGAATGAATATGGGCGGATCATGAAGCTAAGTAATGATGTTATCCATGATGATTGCAAGACATCTCCTGGATGTTACTTCACATGTTGAATGAGTTTGATGGATTAAATTAAAATTTTGTTTTGCTTGTTTTCCATTCTGTTTCCATGTTCTTTTTACTATTCCTTTTTTCCTGTTAGCTAGACTGTAATCCAGACCCTAGCTCATAGGCAGTAAATATGGTGTGTTGAGGGAGTTGTCAAACGGAAACCGAAGGCAGAGGAAAACTTATCTTAGTAAATAAATGCCTGTTAATATTTCTGAATTTATTTGTCTTAGTTTTGCTCAGAAATTACTGGGATATGTATCAAGTTTCTACCTACAACCTGTTTTCTCTCCCGAGGCTGGGTTACTTCCTCTAACGGAGAGTGAGTGTAACAGAATAGTGAATATGGATAGTCTCCGCAGGAATGATCTATGTCTTCTGGGAAAGCTGTAGATAAATATGAGAAGTCAAAACTATTCATTAGTGCTGACAATTATGGCTGTTATATCCCCTCCGAGAAAGTTGCAGCTTGCTTGCTGTGTCCTTCTCGTTGAGCAAGTGCGCAATGAGGACAAGGAGGGGATAAGATCAAAAATCCATATGGCTTTCCCTCCCCAGTGTCAGTCCATGTAACTAGCTAAGTGTGAGGTGGGAAGTAAACCGCTTTGTCAAAACAAGGGAAAGATGGGCAAAAATGAAATATTAATGAGGGTTCCCAAGATACATGCCCTTTCATGCACACTCTTTTTCCACTAAGCATCTTCAGATAAGAGCTGTGACATTTATATGAATAGTGTAATACTATTTCATTAACTAAAATCCTGATCTGCTTGAAGAACAGAGGAAATAGCCACCACAACTTTTTTTCTTTCTTTCAGAAGTCAGTCCATGTTAGCATCACAAACTTCCCCAGGACTGTCAGAGATTATATTCTAAAGCAATATCGTGAATACCCTTGTTTCCATTCCTACAATATTCTGTAAATTTACAAGAGGGATAAATCTCACACGTGGCTATTTGTTCGTGTCTTTCACTGTACTCCATGCATCATTTGGGTATCAAGATCTGGAACTGAATGGTCCTAGAGAAATGGAAAGTTATATTTGGATAAATGTCAGTCTTCCTGAGTGTTACACAGATTATTAAATCAGGTGGACAAATGGGAGAAGATTTTTCCTCAGTACTCCTGTAAAAAGAGCAATAGATTACCTGAGTCCTAATATATATTGTAATTCCTTGAAAGAACAGGCACAAAGAGGACCAGCTAGCCTCCAAATAGGCAGTACAAAACTAATGAAAATATATGCTGAGATTAAACAGGAAAGAGGCATATAAAATTATTTGAACTTCCAGAATCCTCTTTTGAGTTGAGTTTAATCTCTGTAAATCTTTAGAATTTTCTGCAAACTTTTTTTTTTATTGGCCCAATTAAAAATTCAGAATTGATACTTACCAAACTTTGTAATAATTTGTCTGTTTTTTACTATTTAATTTGTGGTTTGCTTTTTCTGGGTGAAGAGGTGATTCCATTTACTCTTTTATGTAATGGAAGTTGACATGTAGGGAAAAAGATGGAGGAGGCAAATGAAGAAATTTAAACATAGAGCTGTATGCATGTTGGGCATTTAAATTCCATGCTTGCTTTTGTAACAAGGGCCGTAACAAGATCAGAAAAAAAAAATCGCAATATGAATATCTTGTGATAGTGGTTGTAAGCAGTATAGAAAAATGACATAAACAAGCCATTCCCACTGCTAGTAAAATTTTCTGGTGGACATTGCAAAATATTTTTTCAGACTATTAAGGGGTTTTAACTGCTTTGTACACTTACGATCTACCAAGTCAGAATGCATTCAGGGAGACTTGTTAGCCCAAGGCTCATTCTTCTTCCCTTTGAGTGAAGGTGCTGATGTAGAAGGTGTTCTCAGATAACCGCACCTTGACATTTATGCTAAGGTATTTGCCTTGAGGAAGAAAGGGTAAATATTATCTGTAAATTATAATGATAGTAGGAGTTGAAAAAAGTGGTTTTCTATAAAGAAATCTCTTTATTATAACAATAACTTGAGGGTGGTTTTGTTTATATGATAATAATCATATCTTTGGTTGAGACTGAAGACTCATTTAATGGGAAGCACCCTCAAGTTATCGTTTGGATGAACTTATAAATTGAATATTCATATTTGAAAAGAAAGATGGGAAAAAGCATAAAACATAATGTTAAGGTGGTAAAAGATAATTCTCAAAGAGCAAATGCACTTAATGTGTCAATTCTACCTCCTGCTTCCTCTTACATCTTTCTTTCCTCTCCCGCTTCCCCCCTTCTCTACCTGACCTTGTTTTCCAGTCATCTTCTTTTCTTCTGTACATGTTAAGAGACACAGTCTTAAAGTTCATGCACCAGGGTGTATTTTCAACGTTAACTGGAGGGGAATAACTGTAATTTACATAGTCCCAGGGAATGAAGAAGATAATGCAATAGTATCCCTTAAGATGATATCCAATATTCTTTTCCTCCTGTGTCTTTCCTGGGATTTCAGCATCCACAAGAAGGCAAAAAGAGGTCATGATTCTGTCTTGTCTTTTGTGTCAGGAACATTTTCTTCCATATAATGTATTTACAGTCAACATAATTTTCACAGGCTATCTCAAAAAGTTTGGTTTTGGGAATGGAGGTGTGAGTCTAAGAATAAGGACACAGAGAATAATTCAGTAAGCTCTGGTGTTAAGAGCAGAGTCCTAGAATAAAGCTCTTCTACCATAAATCTGTACTATTAAACTCTCTTAGTTTTTAAAGCAGGGTGGCCACATTCAGATTGCTGTTGCCTGTTGGAGACAGCACATGATAACCCCTGGACTGTGCCCAGGAACTGTTTGGGACTTTGCTATTTGGCAAGGCAGGGCCCATTCCAACAATTTAACAGCATAGACAGTTGGATTCCAGTGGGATAAGAACTTTTGCTGGCAATTTTAATTTTACTAGCATAGATGTAGGAAGTAAGACTAAATAAGTTTTAAATCCTTGGAAGAAATAAATGGGATCCTCAGCAACCAGTCAGGGGAATAAGAGGCCGGTAGGCTACAAAGGCATTTTGACTTTTTATTTATTTATCTTTAATTACTGAAGGATCTCATGGTGCTGCTTGTGCAGGTGGAGTTAGCCCCTCCTCCTCTTATTGTGATATCCCATCATTCTCCCAACTTCATTGGTTACTTCACTTTATTTATTTATTTATTTATTCATTTTTTAAAACCAAACTGGGCTGATTTCTGACTGTATGTCTCTAGTCTGTCAAAGTCAAGTATCTCTAGTCAGAAAGTTAGGAGCCTGTGAAAGGGAGGCTCTTTGGGCAAAATGGAGCGCGTGGCTGGTGTGGACTGCCCGTGACGTGCAATTTTGCCTGTGCTGCTGAAGGCTGGTGCTGCCTCAGGGTAGAGGAAGGTCTGCTGTGAGCCAGCTTAAATCCCGGGGAAGGCAAAAGAAGCATTTGCCACCCTTCAGTGGCAAAAGCTGAGGGTACAAGTGACATAGGCTCTAGGAGGTCATTGCATGCAAAAGAGCCAGTATGGAGGAATTGGTTCACAGCAAGCTGGTGCTCAGCAAGCTACAAAGGTTCTGAGTTGACATTTAAGGAGGCTGCTCTGCCATTCCTACTATGTTCCTACTGATGATCATGGTCTTACTTCTGCTATGCTACCGAGTGCAATTGCATACGCGTGTAAAAAATCATGGTGAGCCTGATGCCAGGACAGTCCTTGAGCTCGCAGGGGATTGCTGGGAGGAATAGAGCAGATCAATATCCAAGGGTCCCTGAGCTCTGAAGAACTACATCCATGCAAAGTCCTCCATGTTCTGTGAAAAGCAAAGACATTGCACACTTATACTGTCCTGTCGGTTGTTCTCATATTCCCACTGTCAACTGGCATCAGGGCTTGGGATAGGGCAGCTTATGAGCTGCTTCCTTTGTTCACGTTTGTCATCTTTTGCTTCCATTACCGAGGTCTTTTCCTTTTCTCTCTAGTGGAGCATTAATGAGGTTTTAAAAACACACAGGAAGGAAAAGGAGCAGGTTCTACTGATCTCCTTTCAAAGCCTGACTGACTTATCAGTTATTTGCTGTGCAGAGGAGCGCTGTAGACAGCTAGTCTGATAGATTACAGGAAAAGTTTCTTCTCCAGCCGAATCACTGTCCATTCCTTGATATCATAAGATTCAGCTGTTAGTGCCAAGGGTGGTTAGTGTCTGAACACAGAGCTCAGACAAGGCATTTCTGAGCAAGCAGGCACAGCACATATTTAATGCCGTCTACTGATATGAAGGTACCAGTATATGTAACGTAGAATTCCCTTGCCTGTGTCCTCGGGAGGTAGATGCTGTTGCCTGCCACAGTGATCACAGATTTTACAGGCAATAATGTGTCGCTTCCATAGCATGAAAAAAACTTAACAACAGAGTTAACAGGAGCACTGCTGAAAGGAGCACTTGCCATCATGCGCACTAACTTTAAGTGTGGCAGTTCTTGCTTCTTATATTCTGTTTTTTTTACTGTCAGGCTGCTCCTGGGTTCTGGCCTCTTGGTGCTGCTTTCCAATAGAAATAAGAAACATGAAAGTACATTTTAGAGGAAAACATGTAACAATAGAGGAGAAAGTAGGTCAGATTTCTCTTGCCAATGCCCCTTTAAGTTAACAGCTGTGGGTCAGAATACATTTTTATACAGAAGCACAGCCAGAAAGTTTAAGCTCGCACAGTGATGTCTCATGCTGTTCATAACCTTCAGTTTATGACCTTTGATACGTTGTGTGGCAAGTGATCAGAGACACAAAACCAGATTTTTTTGGGTTGTTCTAGTGGATTTAATATGTCAGTGTTCTGAGAATACTGTATTTATATATACTGGGTTTTTTAATTGGCACAGTCTATGTAGAGATTTATTTTCATCCATTAGGAAGGGTAAAGCAGGGATGTACTTTTTGTGTGTTCCTAAAGTCTGTGAAAGATGGGTTCTTGACTTCAAAGTCGTATCAGCGAGATTTCTTTCTTGGCACTTTATCACTGTTTTGTTTCTCTTGTAAGGTCTTGATACCCATTTCAAATGCCTACCCTTGTCTAAATATATAGGGGCCTGCACTGTTACTTACAAGTCTGCAATTGCTAGGTCACTGTTTCTATTTATCTATAATAGCATATTGCTCGTTAAAAGGCAGGATTTGTTGGTATACTTCCCTCCAAACTGCCTCAGTTCTAAAACAGAAATCACTGTGGTAATTTTTCTCTATTTTCTATATTTATATTTTATATAAATAGTTGCATCTTTCTAATGGAATTTAATAATCTAACTGGAAGTAGTTGGAAGAATTTCATGGTAAGAAAACCATGCACTTAAAGCATCATTAACAGGCAATTTTTTCAATAGTTTTGAATAAGAGTGTGGAAGGTATGTGATAGGAAAACCAGATGTGGCACCAGCTTTGTACGATTAGAAGATTATACTCTTCCTATATGCAGTTCTATGAGGAAGCCATGTGATGGATGAATAATTTGGCCTATTTAGGCATTGTAATTTTGTTCTGCTACAAGGGTAGAGGCAAAACTGATTGCATGCTGTTCAAGGAGAGTATTTCTGTTTAATTACTTTGATTGTTTATGAAGTAGCAGAGTGCCTGTAGTGTCTATGTCACCAAATTTTATATTTTCCATAATTTCCTTTTTTTTTACACATTTTATTCAGTGATTCATCTTTTCTTGAATGGTGCTTATCGATCTGACCTGTAAGTTAACAAAGATTCATTTTGGAATGGCATAGAGATCCATTTATAAATGAAATTCTTTCATGGTACTTATATAGAAAGCTTTTTGAAGTACAGGAAGATTGCCGACATGGAAAAATGTATTAGAAATGTAGAAGTGTGTTATGATAAATATAGCACTCATAGGTGGGGTTAAAGGCTGTGATATAGCTGTGTGCGTTCAGATTTATTTACTGCACAGAAATGAATCCCAAATGGCTATTTTTGCTTCACTGACTGTAATCCCAGCAAGGCAGCCTTATAGACATCTGCTAAGGTTTTTTATTATTATTTGGTTAAGATTTTGAGACTGAGGTGAGAAAAATCCAACTGTCACCTAGAAATGACCTCGAGGGGGTTTCGCAAATTTGTCCAACATGTTTTTCACAGATTTCTACAGGCTTAGATATATTCCTTGCTCCAAAGTGCTTCAGAATGTGGCTACTCACATTCTCTAAAAAATAATGGACTGATATGTGTGGTGTGCTCTTTAACCTTTACTCAGTCAAGCTTTTTTTGAAATATGAAGGATAAAGACCAAGGAAGGGACAAATTGTCCCACATTTTTCTTCAGTAGGCATTGAAAGATATATCAGTTAATCCACTCTTATCTCTGCAAATAATTCCTTATGCTAAGTAGCCCCTCACATTCGTAGCCATCGGACTCACTCTCAGTACATTAATAACCGTCATGAGATTTTGGGATATGCTAGAACAATTTATTTCCCGGTGGGCTTCTTATCTAAACAAGATCAAGTCTTTGTATCTTTATTTAGCCAGTATACTGTTGCAGTCTATCTGAGAATTATCTGTGTCTTGCTGCTTCTCAGGAGGAGGAGGAAAGAGCGTACAGACCAGGTAGTGCTTCCAGCCATGCTGCTGTTATGCCACACGGTTATCTGACAGTAATAACATGAAGCAGAAACATTTAGGTTCTCCTTTCTTTTTCATTTAAGTAAATGCATACTGATAAAATTCTAATGAAAAGGAATCAGAGCACAGGAGCGAGTGACTTATTATGGAAATTTTCTGTGATGTATTGTAATGTTGGATTTTCAATTTTTAAAAGTGGTTACATTCCTAATTGGTGAACAAAAAGGACCAATTTATCCCTTGCTGTGAGAAACATTTTTCTTATATATTATTCTCATGAAGCCTCTAATTCAGCCAAACACATTATGTAAATGGAACCTATGAAATACCTTCTAAAATATACATCAGATTTACATTACTAGACTGTTATGTTAGATTGAGCAAGGCACCTTGTTACACTATATGGCAAATTTTTTTACTTTCATAATACTCCTTTCTAAAATAAATTTTGTTTGGTTCAAGCAAGGCTTCTATTAATAACTCTTGGGGTTATCCTAAATGAGTATTTACTAGCTTCATCTGGGCATTATGAACATAATCTCTACATCTTCGTCTTTACTGATCTCAGGAACAAAACTTTTATATCTCTTTTAAACTGGAAGTGCTTTCTTTTGATACAAAATCTGTAAATGCTGGAATGCAGCAACAGTTCCAATGCCAAATGAATTTGGATAAATCTGCATTGCATACAGATTGAGTTTCTCAAAGCCTTGTGACACAGGTACTGTGGGCTGCAAAATTAGTGGACAGTGTAATAGCTGTGAAAGCTAAGCTTGTGGTTTGTGACACAGCGAGAACACGGATTTATATCTAGTTTGTATGCATTGCTTGCAAGTCTGATAGTGTTAAAAGATAGCACATTTTAAGCTTAATGTTGTTCCTAAAGATGCAATTTAAATGTGTACATATATGGCTGTGCCCCTTCTGGAGAATATAGTTTGATTTCAAACAGTTGTAATAAATTAAGAAGCAATATTGATTATCACAAAATAATTTACATTAGTAACTGATTGTAGTAGTTCATTTGCATAATGAAGTGCTGTTAGTCTTGGTTTCATACAAGTTTAGGTGGAAGTCTTAATAATGTCATTTTCATTCCTGGCCTGGGTTTTTTAAGATACTCAACTTTTGATAGCTTTCTCTTGTGGATCTCTCCTCACACGTAAGATTCATTTTGTCTTTGAAATGAAAGTCAGAGAGGTGTGAATTTAGATCCAGGGAGCTTCCCATAAAACTAAAAAGATACTCAGATACTGAAGCAATAAAAATGAGCAATTAACCCTAAAAGAGAGATATCCGTTAAAGCTATAGGCAAATTTGATTATATCTGCATTTATGGAAGAAACCTTCGGGGTGTTTTTCTTAAGCTTACATTTGACTGGTGAGCCATGGGGACTTTTGCACTGGAGGGACAAAATAACTGCTCCTCCATCTCTCTATAATGATTTTGGGACCATCTGGAGCTGAAATGATACAGATCAGCTTCCCATGTTGCCTTACAGCTGTCTTTTTAAAATTGTTACTTGTTACATTCAGAACAGCAAGTGGGCAACTAATAAGGATTAGTAATGGGGAGGTTTTATTTAATTCAGTTTTTAAGCTGCTTTATTCAACAAAATCCTTAAAACACAGAGATTATATTTTTGGAGATACCAACACACTGCCATGAATTCTATAGTATGTGCATCTCTAAAGCATATTTTCATGGAAGATTAAATGCTTATATACGGTATCTGAAATTATTATTGATTACATTTTGCAGTTGTATTCCCACATTGAGGGCTTGGTGATTTACTGTTTCAGTGGGTTTTCAAAGCATCGTCTAGCAGGATTTATAGAAGCTATGGCAGTATTGCTAACTCTAATGATTTTATCACAAGTCTTGCTGTATTTGACGTTGTATTTTAATACCTGTCTCCCGGAGTACAGCGAATATGTGAGAATTCCTCTTTTAGTTTTTAAAAATAATTTTCTCTCTTTCTTCCTCGTTACTAAAAAATAACATTTCACTCATTTCTACCTGTGTTTGCCCACAGACAAATAAAAGAAGTAGTTCAGCATTTAAATGGGAATCTCACTGTTCTTTTCAGCTTAACACATCTCTCTCTTTATTTTTCCAATTTTGATACTTGGGTTTGGTAATACTCCTCAAGGAGAAGCAAGCAGTATTGTACACTTAGAGAGCACATAACTTTATCAAAGGGGTCATAGTCATTATTTTGGACTTGACAGTTAAGGTATGTCCATCAGGAGTTAGCAGACGTTAGCTTATGTTAGAGCAAACCCATGAGGTTTATCACTGTGTTCCTGCAGTGAAGACACATTTCATGCGTATGTAATATTTCCTGTATTACTCATTTTTTCTCTCACCTCCAGTGTACTGGTCCGGAGCAGGATTTGGGGAGCCACTGCCCCTCCTTGCTGTGGCCACTGCTGGAGGGTTTCTGAGTGCCAGCCAGCTCAGGAGTAAAACTATTTGTCCTCACTTAGTCCAAGTGTTTCCTCCCTGCATCTTCACAAGCAGTAACCTGTCAAGCTTAGGAAACCCATATTTAGCGTGTGTGGCGGGTGTCTGAGCTCCCATCATGGTCCATGGAGGTTTAGTCCATGCAGGCAACGGAGCCAAGCAGGTGATTCAGCTCAGATACCTGGAGGCTGATCAGCTCCAGCCTCCACTGAGTGTATTGACTATAGTGGGAATTACTCGCTTAGCACGCAGGTAGGTGTTTAAATATAGCACTGAAGTTTAGGTGTCTTGTTCCCAAATCGAATCCCATACCTCTCACCAGAAGCTGAATTATTTTGCTTGTTATTACTAAGGGAATGCCCTCTATGCAGAGTTCCAATGGCTGCCTTGAGAGGCTGAAGGCACAGGGTGGTCTTCACGAAGTCCTATTTAGCTTTCCTAGCTGATCACATTTCTATTTAATCCTACCTACCACCATTTGATGTTTTAACATATATGATCTTACCTCACCTCACACAACAATTTCTGTTATTAAAGCAATTTTCTTCCTTTAGGTTCCAGTTTTCAGTAAAGTTTCAACTTTCAGTAAAAACTTATTTCCTTTTCCTTTCATCTGATTCATGTTAGAAACCATCTCTTTTTAAAAGTGCGGCAATATGCCACGCTAAATTCTGTTTTTATTTATGTAATAGTCTTGTGTACTACTAATGAAAAATTATTATAAAATTAAAAGTTTGAAACAAAGGGGTTTGTGGAGTTTGGTCCAATCCTTGTTCATCATTTTCACTGTTTTGTTTTTAACAGGAGTCCTGTGCTTGTGTTCCAGTGCGTGCATCGCCATGTCATTTGCCTGGACTGTTTCCATTTGTACTGTGTGACTATGCTGAATGACCGTCAGTTCATCCATGACCCGGAGCTTGGCTATTCCCTCCCTTGCGTAGGTATGTTTTAGCTGATTTTATTTTATTTTTTTTTTTAAATTTACGTGATTTTGATTTCAGGGCAAGATTTTTTTTATCAACTATTATTTTTGAGTATATCTTTGGAATTTTATTGTTTTCATAGGAGTTGTTTAATTTCATGGAGAAAATATTTGAATATTGAAGTGGTTCTTGCTGAGCATGTGAACTGGAGAATTAACTGGATTCCAAAGGGCATTTCTTTTAAAAGCAAATGCATACTTTCTTCACATTAGTATTTTATAATCATGAAGTGCTAGCAGATGATAGCATTACACTCTGGTTAAAAAACCCACCTTGACCTCCACATTTCCACTTTCAAATTAAGTAAATTGTTAACTTTCTCGGCCTGTCTGCAAGTACTAATAAAAAAAGGACTGCAATAGGAATTTCAAATAGCCTTGCTGTTAATGAAGTTATTGCTACTAATTGTCACCTCATTGAATGAAATGTAGATCACCCTGAGAAGGTGGTAGATTATCTGTTTTACCTGAGTAGGAAACAAAGTTTGACTTAACTAAACAAAGGCTTACACTGAATCTGGAAGACATGTTTTGAGAATTGATTCAATTACACTGGTACATGAACTGCAAAATCCTCAAAAATTTTGCTGTGAAGAAATATATTAGAATTTATTTTTCCTGTTGCTAAATTTGCATATATTTGTCACAAGTGCTGTATAGCCATATCAGAATAATTTTCCAACATATTAGAAGCTTCATAGAAGATGGGTTTGCCTGGTTACCTGAATGGCTGACAAGTAAGTTTCAAATCGCTAGATGGGAGAAAAATTGACAAAATTTCTTAGGAGAGTGGCATTTACTTAATGTGAGGACATGCCTTGAGGATATTGAAAGTACAGTTGTAAGAACCATTTAGAATTGTTTATTTTTCATTGCTTCGAGAGCAAACTAGCAATGATCATCAGTTCACATTTCACTAGAATTGTTCTTTATGTGCTGTCTTGCCCAGTCTCATTCTACTTCCCCCCCAACAGTTTGCTCTGCTACTGCATTTATGCACTGATGTCATACCGCACAAAACACTTTTTAATGTTGTATAAGAAAACTTGTCATGAGGAACCTAACAAGAACTTTGTACCCAGTGCTCTCTCCTTGACCTTGACATTACTGTAGTACTGTGTAGTCAGTCTGTACTCTCAGCCTCCCTCCTTGCTTCTCCGAAAGTTAATCTGTTTTCTGCTCCCACACAAATTAATCAGCTACTTGAGATGAATCCATCCTTTTTTCCCCTCGTTTATCAGTTCTCTTCCCTGTTCTCCCATTAGCTCCTTAGGTTAATCAGTTATCCCAGTGGTGCAGCAGGCAGCTCACCTTGCTCCTCTCTTGTGGCCTCCTTGCAGCCATGGCTAGTGTCACAGAGCTGCCTCCAGTTCAGGCTGTTGTGTTAAACTCATGGCCCTTCCACCTCTTCTGTCTGTAAACCCATTGCTAGTCATGCTGCACAAAACTTATTAGGATTTTTCCATATATCTTGCAACTCTAGTTGTTCAGTTCAGAAGTTTTATCTGTCCTTTTTTTTTCAGAGAGGAGATTAAGAAGTTTGCAGAAGTTTTCACCCCTGGCTGGCAGCAGCAAGCCAGTTTTTTTCTCTCTTCTATGTGTCGAAGTTGAACACTATGGGAATTGAGCAGTAGAAGCAGAGTAGGGATGGAATGAGGAAAAAATGCAAGGAGACAGAGCTGAAATGCTCAGGGATGTCTTTGAGAGGTGAGGAAGACATAGGCTTGGCCTAAGAAAGGGATGCTGTAGAGGATGCACAAAGGATGACTGTACTACTGTTCAAGTGAGATAGGGTTCAGCTGTGGGAATGGAAAAGCAGCTATTGCTGCCAGTCTAGCCTCAGCTGTGTTATATGTTAAGTGTTAAAATAGCTAAATATGGAAATGCTAAAATATTGCTAATCTTTCAGAACTCTCCAAATCAGAAAGTTATTTTCAAAATGCTGTACATTAAAGTAGTAGTAATAACAATACAATTGTGACACATTTTCTCTCTGTTCTCCAGTTAGTAAGAATGTTCTTGGAAAAATTTCTGCGGAGGTGCTGCCCTGTGCCAGTGGAGCGCATCGTTTAGGCATGCCGCAGTGCAGTGCAGTGCAGTGCAGTACAACAATTCTGGAGCTAGAGCAGAATCATGATGGTGAAGGGAAGGAAGTATAGTTGTGTCAGTATAGCATGTAGGACAGGCTCTTTGATGCTTCTGGTAGGCTCATGATGACTGACCAGGCAAATACTACTTCAGAACCTGTGCTAGTGTGTCTGCACAGTGGTGTGTGGTGCTGTCAAGGCATACCTGCTTGCTCAGCGCCAACCTGGTTATCTCTAGAAAGTATTGGCATTATACTGTGCTGGTATGCTTTGTGTTGGAGAGGTTCTCCATCACAATCTCCGAGTATTCAGCGGTTTTAAATAATATTCCATCTAAATGTAAAATTGATTACTATCTCCGTCAGTTCTGTGTGTTATGTTATCAGTTCTGTATCAATAAAAGCATTTGTAAGCATCATCTTTCAGACTGCGTTGCAGGATGAGGAATCTAATCAGTGCTGTTGTAACTTCACTGGTTCATTTCTGCAGCTACCTGAATCTGACTTTCTGGTATGTGAGAAATTTGGTTGCTTCTAGAATTAGGTTATATTTGAGTTAGGAACTGATGACTATTTTTTGTCCTTTGAGAAAGTCATGAGGCTGAGTTCCATCACACCTGTGAGGAAGAGGAATGCCCGAGTTGCCAAACCCTTCTCTCCTACTGTTCAGCTGCAAAGGATTTTAGCCTCCTTCATAGCTCTGGATCCAGCAGCTTTCATCAGCGCTGAATTCAATCAAGAAACATTCAGAGCAGTATCATGTGATTTTCTTTTCCACTTATCATGGCACTCCTACTGAGTAGTATAAGATTGCATTTTTGCAATCTACAGTTTGCAATCTTCATTTTTGCAACTGCAATTTGCAGTTTGTTTTTATATGTGAGGATGATAAAGCACTGTTTGATACAGCTTTCTCTAATTACCTCAGTGAAGCCTAAAATGAATTGCCCTTGACAGGAATGAATACCATGGGACATGCCAAGAAAAGACTTTCCTACTGTGGCAGTGTTGGCTTAATACATGTTATCTCTAACAGTGCATGACTCAAAGCAAAAAATATTAGATCTGAGCTTTATTGAAAGGTTAGATGTTGATTTGAACCTGCTTCTAAAAGGAATACAAAACAAAGTTGTATTTGCAGTAATGAGATGTATGTTATGGTAGGTGACCAGGTTGCACAGACAGATCAAAACAGTCTGTATTTATACATGTATTTTTAAACTTCACAGACTAATGCTGAAGTAGTATTTATAGTGTCTTGAACAGAAAATACTAATGTTCTGAGTTCAGACTTTGTAAACATTATTTAACTTTTCCATTTTCAAGTAAGAATGGATTTACTTAAAAACTAGCCCATTTCTTCAAGGCATATGTGCACACATTGCCCTAGAACTGTACAGGAGGGTTTGGTTTTGTAATTAAGCCTATTTAAATTGTTTGCACTTCCAATTAGTTCTGTTCATTCTAGTGTTTTTCAAAAATAGAGATAACATAATGAACATAGCCTGCAGTTTCCATTAACATTTGACTCACTGTTCCTGATTTTTATCAAGGGAATGCACCAACATAGCAAGTTTTTTTATATCTTTTATTGGATCAATCTAGAGGTGAAAGCACTGCACACACAACAGAATAAAAATCAACAGCAGCTGCTACAGCAAAGGGTCACTGTGACAGACGAGATCAGTGTTATCACGTGTGTATGATAACTTGAGCTGGGAAGGATCTAGGGGTTTCAGAGAAACAGTGCTTCTCAAGTAGGTTTAATTTCTTGCTTCCTGGCACAGATATACCAGAAGATGCTTTTTGTCATTGCATTCTGGTATTTTGTGTGGTTATATCCTTCTTTTCTTTGATTTCTGTTACGTGGCCTAAATAAGCAGGAAATAATATGTGTTCAGAAGGCGGCTATCATCTCAGCTGATGAGCTATGATATATCACCTTGATAATGCCATAGCTTCACTTTGTTCCAACACAAAATGTGTCATTGCTGTGATTTTTTTGGAAGAACAACATTAATTCCTTAGTGCTTAGCTGCTAATCTAGTGCCAGGCAGCACTACTCCAGCTGAGAACAGCCAGCGTTGAGGACCAGAGCTCTGAGCATGGTAACTGGTGCATTGATAGGATTAGCTGTTCAGAGTAGTGTGGCAGCAGCCCCGTGATTCAAACCCACTGTATCAGCTCAGAGCAAGGACTTATAGATAGGAGCTGGCTGGATGTCATTGGTCATTAAAATAAAAAAGTAAACGTTAAAGATTATACTCTCTCTACCCTTGTTAAATGGCAACAAAAATCTATCCCATCTCTCTGTATGGTGTCTTGTATTAATGAGGCTTCATGCATAGAAATTTCCATGAGTGGTGACCTCCAAGTATCTTTGAAATAATTAATAAGGTGCTTAGAGGGACAGATTTGCATATGCATGAAAGATCATTTATGGTTATTTAGTTACTGTGCAGGGCAAAGAATTTCATAGCATTACCTCAAAGCAGAAATTGTATACAAATATACAATGTATTACCCATTTAAACACATACTCTTCCTATGAACACCATTTCATTTTTAAAATAGCTTTACAGCATTATGGGTCTTGGTCCCCAGGGTAAAATAAACTTCCACAGATCTTCGGTAAAAGAAAAGTTGGTGAGGCCAAGGAAAGGCAAGGTTTTACACTGCTGTAGGCACTTTGCAAAAAAGCCTTTGCATCAGTTTATTTCTTATGAGTAATCATATGCATGATGTATTTTAAAGGAATCCAGATAAAAGATGCAGTTCTCCTGATGATTGTAAGACACTATTTTATCTAGAAATAATCTGATTTTACCACACAGATACATAAATAAATAAGTGAAATTACCACCAGTTTGTTTATGGAACTGCTAATAAAAAGGACTAAAGCTTTCAAGTATAATAAATTGCCTTAAGAGACATGTTCCATTGAAAGAAAGCTTCTGGGGAGTGATTAAGGAGGCATGTGTATTGAGTTTAATTTTTTTATCCCCACTACATGCTATTTGTATAATAACAGGATGTTCTTATTCCTATGGAGGATGTCAATGCAGTGGCAAATCTCTGAATCATCTTTCAAAATCATAGTACCCAAAAAGAAAAGGGGATAATAGATAGGTAGCCTAAGCAAAGTTTGCCAGTCAAAGGGAGGAGGAAAACTTGTGTTTGACTTGATCACTCCAAATAGTGTGTTTGAATCTTTTCTGTTATAGACAAAATCTCTGTGAAATTTAGGAAGGCATGTGTGTGTGCAAGGGGTTTTAAAGTGAAGGTCAGTGATCCATGAACAGAGCCTTCTCAAGAATGTAATGAGAAAGCAGGCCTAGTTTAGTGGGGCCTAAAATGGAAGAGTGCAGCAGTCAGTGCAAGAAATAAGATTTACCTGGTGTGAAGCCTCGATACGTCAGCAGTTTCTGAAATCTGTGTCCTCCAATAACCGAGCTTAAAAATATTTGAAGTAACTTAGGAAATCAGAAAATGTAGGAAATAGCAGTGTATTATTAGAGGAATAGAATAAAAGGGATTGAAAGCGCACGCATTTGCAGCTTTAGGAAGTTCTTCAAAGTGCTCCTTAAGTTTAATATTTAGGGGGTGTTAAATTCTTGACAGCTATAAACTTTTTGCAATTTCTTGTTGGTATGAAATATCTGAGTGTACAGAAGCAGATGTAGGATGCTGGAGAAATGCTTTTTATTTTTTATGTATTGTACATCTTAGGAGAGGTTTTTTTCTACGCTGAGGAATTAATAAACAAGCAATTACAGTTTTCAGAGCATTTGTGGTGACAGTTCTAGTTGTATTTTTCTTTTTCCAGCATTGCCCATGACAGGGAAAATGCAGATATGTGACCATGTTGTCTATTCATGTTCCTAAAGGGATATATGAACATCTTTTGGAATGACATTTGGCAACAACTAACTTTTTTTTTTTTTCCTCTTTCCTGGAGTCTTTCTATCATTAATTTCCCATGGCTGAACCCTACTATCTAGTCTAAAGAGGGGTTGCATGCCCACTGAGATGCTTCATGCCCACTGAGCTGCTTCTTTCCTTTGTCCCAAACGGGAAGCTGGTTACTCCTTCTGCAGTGGGAATGCAGGTACTGCAGTGGTGAAGGGTGTTATAGAGGAGGAAACCCTTTTCTTCCTATCAGTCCCCAAAAATTCTTCATAAAAAGCAGATTATAGAAGCTACTATACACATGCGTTGGTTTGATGAACAGTGAACCTTAGATCATTTCCCTATATAAGAATTCAGATGTGCAGCCTACTCATTAATTCTGACTATCTTTCCTGTGTAGTAAGGGCAGAATAAGTATTTATTAGGGATTATTCCCCTTCTTCATATTCATACTATTACAGCTATTTTATTCACATTATGGTAGTTTGAACATACTCCATTGAATTAGTTGTATATATTTCTTAGTAAGAGGCAATGTCTGTCCCTTTGGGCTTATTGTTTGAGTATGTAAAACATAGGATGAGAAGCAGAGGCAACAAATCATGTAGAGGTTGCACAAGAGATCACTGACTGAGTTTGTGTTGGAACCCAGGTGCAGTCAGTCTCATTACAGTGCTTTTCCCATGAGCATATTGCTTCTTTTTCATCACTAAAGTGTTTTAAAAGTAGATTCCTCTAATTTCCCTTCTTTTAACTTTCTACAAACTCATGGTCAATATGCTGAGTAATGATTTTTTTCTATAAGACTATATGAACACTGAACAAGTGGCATAGCTCTGTGCAGCACCCTGGATGAGAGAGCCTTGTTGACAAAAGATCATCCACTTCCCCTATTATTTTTTAAAATTTTTGGAAGCTTATCAGAGAATACAGCTAGACTGCTTTCTACCCTGGTCTAGCAGAGCAGGTGAAGCTAACCTGACCTCATTCAAGTAATTACAAGTTTATTCCAACCAGACTTTGGCAGAGAAGGGAACCAAAAGCAGATTTTTACTCTCAAGAGTTAATTGAATTTGCAGCAGTTTCCTGAAGAACTTCTTATGGTCTTTTGCATTCTCCTCTCACTGTGGGCATAAAATAAACATAAACTAACAGTGTATCAAGTGGTTTTTTGTGTTCCTTTACTAGCACAAGTGCATGAGGCTAGCTCAAAGGACATGGTTAGAAGTCACAACAGCTCCTTCATTTCCATTTTCAATGTTGACTGAAGTTCAAGCAGCGACATCTGAGGTTTGTTCCCTCAAGTCTTTGCTATGTTTCCATAGCAGCAGATTGCCAGCTCCATATCTAAACAGCCTCAAAACCTATAGAATGAGCAGAGCTTGATCCCATGGTGTATTTGAGGCAGGCATTGGGTTCTTCTCTAGGATCAACTACAGTGAAATCATACCGTGTGATCCTTACAAATATCTGCCGTAATTACATTCAGCATAGGATATCTTGCCATAGGTGGTTTTCTCCCTTGTGTCTTACTAGTTCTGCTGTTGCAATATATTTAATATGTAAATTGCATGGAGATGACAGTGCACATAGGCTCATTCTGCTTAGTAATAATGAAGGACAAGAGATAATGAAAAAATCTTGCTTAGAAATTAATTGGCTTTAAGAGCAACTCCGAATGAACTTTCAAAGCAGACTTCTTGTCATATAAACTAAGATGTCCAGTATCAAAGTAAAATAGACATACTGCACCAGTGGCAGAAGTGGGGGGGGGGGTGTATCCATCTTTCATCATTTCTATGTCCAGCTGAAGTAGAGGTAAATTTTTGTCTCAGCTGGAGTCAGTGAGAGCTGTGACTTTGTCTTTGGAAATGAAAGGTATTTGTTCTGAGTGAAAGTGCTTCTGCCCATATTGGTTTATCTTATAATAATCACTTGATGTGGGTATATGGTTGACAAGTCACTTTTAAGCTGCCATCTGATTGAGAAAAATCATCACCTACATGAACAATAAAATCGAGTAATAGAGTCTTGTTAGTTGTCAACTTTACACTCAACTGCTTGAATAGGTTTTTAATTCAAGCTATTTTCTAATTTGTCTTATATAAGTGCTGTTGTAGCAAGTACAGTGATTTTTGCCTGTATCTCCTTGAAGTCTATCTTCTCCAGAAAAATGTATTTTTTAAGAAAGAAGGATCGGCTTCTGAAGGAGAAACTTTTGTGTTCATTTATGGCTCCAATTTCACTTCAAACCAGGACTAGATTCAGTTGTCCCTGGATGGTGCTTAGAAGTCCTGAATGGCCTTGTTTGGTGCTCCCATTCTAGTCCACAGGCAGTTAATGTTAATGAGGAAGACCCTGGGTGAAAGATGGGGGTAATGGAGATAAATAGAAGGAAGGAGTAATATACAGGGAATAGAGAGAAGAGGGTTCATGAAGGGAGGGAACTGAGAGAGAGGCAAAAGAGGCAGTGCATTAAGGAGAGGTGTTGGTGCCTCTTCAAGGAATGAAAGAAAAAAAGATCTAAAGAGGGAGGGTGGGTAAAATGAGAAAATAATGCCTCCAGCTTCCCTCACATTTTGGCAAGGCTGGGAATTTATTCTTTAATGACAGTGGTTTGGTGGTTTATATGTGGACTGTTCTTCCACAGACTGGAGACACCTGAGTGTTTGTCCTAAAAATGTCCAACAGACTGTAGAAGATGCTAATTTTTACAGCTGGAATGTGCTTGAAGTGTTTTATTAGACTTTTAGAGCAGCGTGAGGGGAAGCTGACCTTTCATGCCTGGATAATTAGAGGTTTCCTAATGGATCAGTTTTTACCTGAGCAGAGGGTCTCTTTCAGTATAGCACTGTCTCTGAGGTGGGCTGTGCAAGCAGCAGCCTTTATAAGAAATCATTACTGTCTGCTACCTTATATACTCCATACATAACCTGCTGGGACCAACTGTGGCACATTCAGCATGTGTTTAGTCTCTGAAGCCTGGTGATTAATATTCCCCGAGTCACTTTCTGAGCCTTGGTCTCCCACATGGCAGCATGTAGAGCTGCTGCCACATCACAGAACCAGCTAAGGACATTCCCCTTCAACAAGGAGTTGGCTTTAATTAAATTTCTGTGTCTGGAAAGTGAAAATCTAATTTTCTTTTTGACATTTTCTATATTACTACTTAGACAAAATTATGAAAATAATTAATCCCTGTGAAGCAGACATCAGCATTATAAGGGGCACAAAAAATATTGCATATAAATAATACTACTAATCACCAATCTGTTATAATTTATTGATGCAAGTTCTTATTAAAACTCTTAAATCAGATTTGTTCTCGATATAGCAGATGTGTCAAGTGATTGCACAATGTAGGTGCAAGTGAGGGTTATAAAAAGTAACGTGGTTCAAACTGCATCTCAATAAATTATGTCTCCCAAGAAATGCATTTCAAGAAAAGAAAGAAATGGGGAAAAAGGAGATAAGGTGTATGATTTAGAAAAGAGATTTTCATTCTAATTGCTGATAGATAGAAGGTCTGTATGCAGTAACTTAGTGTTGTCATTCTAGTCTATGGGGAATCCATGTTCACATTACAAAAGCCATCATGTCACCTACTGTCAGTTGGTAGCCTTCTTTCCTTCCCTAAGAATGCAGAAAAAGATCTTGTAAGCATGGAAATCAAACCGCCTCTGTAGGTGAAGCACTTTGTGGAAGTCAGAAGTGAGGGTGGAACAACATGGTGTCATTTGCACTGATGAAATGCCACTGAGATGCAATCTGCAGTGCTTTTATCAAGGTCCTTTCATACTAACTAAAAAATAAAGGTTTATGAAATCTGAACATCTGCACATTGCACCATGTCAGTCTTCACATTGACTGAAGTATCGCACTTCAGTATTTTTCCTCAGAATTTAATGCCATAGGCCAATTTCAAGAATTGGTCCTTGGATATTGCAGTTGTAACCGACCTGCTTGAGATTTGTCAGGGTTTTTTTGCTGGATGGTTTGGAACTGCCATTGCACAGAGAGGGTAGATGGAGTAATGGTACCAAACACAGGCAGTTGGGAGAAGACCATGGAAAGAGGTACTGGTCCAAGTTAGTTTGGATTGCAGGGTCACAGCTTATTACAATAAGGAGACACTAAACTATCAAGTTATTACTTATACAGATTTGCCACCATATGATAACAGAGTAGTCTTATTTGGAAATAAGTCTAGATTCTTTAAGACAAAAAAATATATGTGTTTAAGCAGATAGTGAGTTTTAACGAGGTCTTATAAAGGAATTATTCAGAGGCTTACAGTTAGCGTTTTTTACTTTGATGCCTGATAAATTTGGGCTAGTCTAGAAATGTTTATGTTTCATTTTCCAATTTAAAAAACTGTGTAGCCTCGTTATTTCAATGAAAGTAACAGGAAAATACTATCTCCCAGAACAATTTAATAACCCTATATTTACTGCAATATTTTATGTTTTGACCTTTAAATATCTGTAAGGACTCTAACATTGCAATTTGCAGAGTTTAGGTGAATAGCATGGCTGGACAGAATCAGGGACACCTTCTAAAAAGGAACTTTCCTAGTACACGATTCAGTCTGATTCATAGCCAAGGTAGGGGATAAAAAGCAGAAGAGATACAGTTAGTTGAGAATGGCAGTGGAACTTACATTTTGCTTACATATTGTTTAAATGGCTTGAAAATGAGGGTGAAGGAGGTTCTCTTATAAGACTTTGCCATTACTGAAATACTCATGAAAGTGAAACTTGCCAGACCCTTGCTAGTCATGTCCTTCACTAACAATTTAAGGTTGAACAGTATTCACATGTTCCCTGTCAATATCTTTGCATACTTTGCTCACGGCAAATGCTCATGGATAAATTTCAACAGTAAATAATAAGTTGCAATATAGCAACATTCATAAGGTTACACAATATGTGGAATGTTATGCGTTACATGCCTTGAACAGGCCTAGACTGAAGCACCAAGGTGCATGCTGTAAGCTATTTCTTTGTAACAGAGGTCAAAATGTTATGGGAACAATTACATTTGAAACTGAGATCATCTAGTAGCATCCTGGCATGCTCGCACAGTCACCCACTATCTGCCTGTCAGTACCTGTTTTCTTCTCTTCTCTATTCCCCTTTGCCCTAGATGTCTCTTTTTAAACGTCATAAAAAAGGAGGCACCCGCTATAAAAGCAATGACCTGGCAAAGTGTGCAGTTGTCGCCATTCTGTGCACACCTCAGCTACACCACCTTCAGCTCTGTGGCTCAAGCTGCACAAGACACTCACCAATGCTTCAAGAATGTTTTTACTGTTAGACTTTTACTGAAATGGCCCAAATATCTAGGCCAGAATTTTATTGTATTAACATCAAATTAGAATTCTGAAGAAATTCTCCCCCCATTTAAGATACTTGGTTGTGACTATGAATTCATTTCATATATGTGTAAAACCCAAATACGTTAGTTGAAGGTGTTAAAAAACAGACAAATGAAACATCTTACTGGGAAATACAGTGAAAAAGGCATGCACAGTAAAAGTCTCCTGCTTAGTTGTTCTGATTTCTTTCTCTCTCTTTGTTCATTTTCTTTTTTTTTCCCCCAATAAGCCTATCCTGATTCTACATCATTTCTTTTCACGATTTATTTTTAGGTTTTTTTCTTCTTTCTGAGAAGCAAAATATTTTCTATTCTGTCCTTCACTGCCATTCCCTTTGTTGTCCGCCCATCTTTGTTGCCTTATTTGCTGATCCCTAAATATTACTGGCTCACCCACTGATTCTTTTCCATCTCTTTTTTCTCTTGCTCTTCATTTCTCCTTTTGTCTTTTTTTTTTCCCTCTCCCTCACCTTGGCATGCCTTGCTGTCTCCTCCTGCCCTCTTTTTTCTAATTGAGATTCTAGTCACTCTTGATCTGTTCGGTAAGGACCACAAAGCAGTGAGGCCTCTGGGCAGATAAAAGAGTAAGGAAAATTGACTCTGGAGGTGGAGTAAGGTAAAGGGGTCACTTCTGAGGGTCAGTTTTATTGTCTGTGATCACTAGGAAAAGGACATTTGGTATTGTCCCTTGGCTGCATAGGTGAGCCGACTAGGTCTTAATGCCTGACCTTCTTCTTTCCTGTCTCTCTATGCCCAGCTTAGACACCAACCAGTGAATTGTGAGCAGGAATATTCACATTCAGTTGTTGCACACCTGACGCTGGGACTGCGTGGCGCCTAGAAAGAGGCAAGGGGGGGAGTTCCAGATTAAGGCTGGTCCTTTCCGATAACTTGGCCAAAACAGCTGCTTGGGAAAGAAAATCCTGCATCATAGAATCACAGAATCGTTTAGGTTGGAAAAGACCTTTAAGATCGAGTCCAACTGTCAACCCAACACCACCATGCCCACTAAAGCATGTCCTGAAATAGAGGGTCAAATGGAGTGTGGGGTTTGGGGGCTTGCTTATTTGTTTTGTGACCAACATGTGATGTTTCCCTTCATTATCCTTAGCAGGTAGGAAAACAGTTAATAAGAGTTTGGGGCTTTTTTCTCTCTTTTCTACGGTAGCCATGCATGCATATAAACATGCATAGGCACAACCTTCAGCAGGATTTCTGGCTATCTAAAACACAAACTAAACTACCAAAAAGTTGAAAAGTCCTTTTGTTTGCTTTCTACTGTGTTTGTAATGTGAAAGAGTGCAATGCCAGGTACAAAAGAAGCTCGGCTTGTCAGTTAAATAGGCTGGCTGGCACAGTCAGATTTTGTTTTTCATGATCCATTGCCTCAAGTAATATCCTCTCTTTATATCACTGCTAGAGGAAGGCTGGAAATCATGGAGGCGGTTTTGATAATAACTGCTAGCAGGGAGACAGTATTTACCAGAGACTCTGCAATGAGACTCTCAGGTAAATAATAAGCATTTTAGAAAATCTACCTAATTATGTATTTAATCGCTTGGAGCCGTTCCAGTCACTTGGGAAAATAATGTGCATTTTGTAAATCTGCCTAATTATTTATTTGTGAAGGAAGTCATTCTAGCCTCTGGGGTAAGTAGTGTGAATTTTATGACTTTCCATACAGATCTGTTCTGCTTGAGAATGTCAGAATTTAAAAAAACCACACCCCACACCCCAAAATACCAAACCAAGAGAACACAAAAATACATTATTAGTAAATGCAGTGGTTTGTCTACTTTTCTATCCAGTGCTGTAGTATTTCTATAAAGGCTTCAAACATTATTCAGCTTTAACATAGCTGTCTTCTGTTCTCAATGGGAAGATGGGCAGTGAAGTTGAAGCAGCCATATTTGTAGATGGCACACCATCTGAATAGGGAGTTTTGAGGCCACTAATGAATCAGGCTAACTCTAGTCAGCAGTTATTAAAAGCTAGAGCACAGTTAAGGTCAGAAACTGCATAGCGTCTTTGCACTGGACATGACAGTTTTCTTTTACAATGGTATGAATAATTAATTGCATACTTTGACGATAATTAGTTACTAGCAAAAGAACTGAATGTCTGATATATATCAGTCAGAATTAAAGTAAATAATATTTTTACAGTGTGTGTCAGTCCACAGGGAGTTATTTATTTTACTAGTATATGTTCTTCCCTCTCTCAATTTGTGCTTTTTTTCAGTCTGGGCTTTTTCCTTTATTCAAGAATTTATAGACTAGTTTCCATAGACTATCATGAAAGCTATTCTGAATTTATTTGGTGTGACTCTGTATTTGCTGTGCATTTTTAAATGCTACAGAAGTCCACTTGAGAAATTAGTTTTTATTTTTGCAAAAAGCTAGAAACAATCTTCGTTAGAAAATACCTCAAGGCAGAAGTAGTTATAAATGGTATATTTACCCTATTTGATGAAAAGTAGAATTTTCATAATAATAAATCTAGTCAAGAGGAATTATGTGAAGAATCAATTTCTTGACATTGCATTATCTTACAAAGTAAATTAAGATTTACTTCTAGAAATGCAAAATACTATCAACATTTAGAATATTTTCATTATCAAAACAAATGTAGAATATTGTTCAAGAAAAAAATCTTAATGTGTTGATTTGGAAAACTAGTGATAGCCTCCTTATCTCCTCCTGACTTCATCTGGATTGATGGAATTGTTACATGAAATTATTTTCCCATCACAGAAGCAATATCAAAAGCTGAGGACAAAATAGTCACATTATGCCTATAAATGTTGCCCCTAAAGGGCCTAATCACTTGTACTTAGTTGGATGACTTCCACAATAAATAAGAGGGAGGAATTCTAAGAAAGATCTCTTATGTCATTCGGTCCCTATTTCTCTGTTTCATCCTAGGGTAACCTAGGACTTCCCCACCATTTACTCATTGCTCTTATTGCGAGTAACCTGTAGCTCACTCCTTTGTTTCCCTCTTTTCAGAAAATTCTGGGTATGCTGCTGCTTAGATTCAGTCCCTCACCAATGGAAGGAATATTGCTCATCTGCAGTGCACAGGAGCATGCATAATTAGCAGCACATGCTTAACCCAGGTGGTTGGTACTCAAACGCTTATGTTTATACATGGACTTGCACACTTTCTTGGATAAAAGAATTTTCATGCATCAAACTCATTGCTAGGTAGCATCAATGTCATCAACATGGGCTGATTCACTGAACTGCTTTATTATTTCTAAATAAACCCATTTTCCTTGTAGTTTTACAGCATATTTGGAAATACATCCTAACCTGAAAAACACATTGTTTCAAAACACATTGTATTCAAAAGTAATTTCAACCCCTCAACATTGTATGACTATCCAGATGCACAGAAAGCATAATAGTGTATTTCATGTACTGGATGAAGATCCTGAAAGTGTTTTCCCTCCTTTATTCCACTGCTTTTAATTCTAAGTCCCAGTTAAGCAATGTTCTATAATAGATTTGACATTTAAATGTTGGACATGTCAAATCCAGGTTGCTAATGGTAAATGGTAAAAAAAAAAACCCAGCAAAATAACTTGCAATTCATCTATATTATTCTAATTTTGTTTACAAAATAGTAGGCATTCACAGCATTTGAAAGAATATATGACACAGTGGCTAGATCTCACACTCAATAACTACACACTTACGCAGCGCAACACTGTGATTTAGTGCAAATAGCAAGGTCCATCCAACCTTAGAGCAAACGTAAGATAGTTTAACTTGTGCTTTCATTTTAGCCATACTGGAGCCTGGCCATCAACTAAAATTTGGGAAGGGAACAGTATTCCTGTAGTATGGGCCAGCTCTATGCTGGGTTTGTTCTCTAGATGCCGTACAAGTTGTATAAGGGATGTTGTTCGACAGACTATGACCAGGAAATTCAGGACAGCCCCTGCTCCTCTTGCACTGGGAGAGTTTCCTAACTTTAGCGTGATCCTCCTGTGGCTGCAATGTGTGCATTAAGGTCACTTTCTCTGTCTCACAAAGCAGCCAAAAGCTGTTGATAATCAGTTTGTACAGATTGACAGGAAAATAGGATAATTGAAGTGATATTATATGCAACATAAGGAAATTTGTACACATACTTTTAGTATTCCAGAAATCAGGACTGGTGTGTGACCATGATGTTTTCTCAAAGGTGATTACTGCTTTAATTATGGTAATTAAAAGTACCATGTAATTCATATTATCTCATAGGTTAAATATTTGAAAGCAACATTAAGTTGCAACTGAGAGTCACAGCCTCTTTTTGCTAGAAATCTTCATAGTACTTTTAGAACAATGTTCTAAAGTGATACTTACTATCCTGCAATTGCTGGAGTTACGTATTTTGAAAATGGGAGATTTTGCTGCACAACTCCCAGTGAAACTAATGGGAGCTCTGGATGGATCTTGGTATTTGAGAATTTAAGCTAAAATTATTCATGGTTTAAAATCCTTCTCCCCCAAATTTAAAAGGGTAGCCATTTGAATCTTGAAATTGAAAAGTACCTAGAATGGGGAAAAGTGTTTGGTTTTAATCGTAACACTGAAATTCTTTATAATGAATTCAGCCTAGTAACGCAACACTCCCAAATTTGAAAACTTTGGTTTTGTTGGGCCCATGTATACATAGGGAGCTTCCTGGCCATTCAAATAGAGACCAGAAAAGACTATTTCTTAGATAAATTGAATGTCTTATCTTAGGTACTATTGGAAAATGTGGATTTATGCCAACAGTAAAGACAAATTGAGATGAAATTCTGGTCCTCAGAATTCAAAAGCGCAGAAGAGTCTTCTTATGAATGACAATTCTGTATTTTGGGGAGGTTGTAAATATAAAATGTTCTCTAGACCATATGTTGTGATATATCCAAGGAACCTGAAAATATGTTCCTCTGTCTTTTCTAGTTTCTCACAGTTCTGGTATGATGACATTCTTTCTTAATTCACTCTTTGCTCTATTTTGAGAGGCAGTTTTACGTCTGAAATTAAGGCATAGTACTAACAATATGACACATACAGTATGTTATTGTTTGCAGCCAGAAAGTGTATACTAATGCACCGGAAAAATCTGGAAGAGATAACACTGAAATCTTGGCTTGCTTCAGCCACCCACTTACAAACTGCTGATCTGGCAGCATGTAGACTTAGACTTACACCCAGAAATTTGGGCAAATCCAAGCAGAATGTAATGATTTGTACCTGCAAAGAGTAGTCCTGATTCAACTTGCTGTTCTGCTGCTTTGAGTATTTATAAAATGAACTGAAAGGACTAAAGTTACTCTAGATTGACATTTCTGATCCCTGTCTATCACGTTGCATATGTGTACAGATATGTATACACATCTCTAGTTTGCTTTCACTTTATGTCATCTAACTTCATTATCATAAAAATTTTATTTTGGGAAGATAATGCAATTCAAATACACTAGTGCATCTTTATTTATCTTTACATTACATTTTTGAATTTTTACATTAAAGTACATACATTATTTAGCTATGTCAGGTAAATTTAACTATATGGGCTAAATCTTGCTCTGACCATTCTTTTGATATAAATCAATCAACTTTCCTGAATTTTTAAGTCCACTAGTGAATAGCTTTACATTGTAGTTCAAATCCAGTCACCCTACTGTATATTGAATATCTGTGTATACTAATAAAGTTATCACAGCTGAAAGCAAAATATAATTACAAAGTTATTGCTTTTAAGAACAAATTATTACTTTAGTTATCCATGATTAAACATGTATTCTTGAAAGACAATTCTCTTAATCGCATTTTGTAAGTTCTTAAATTCTGTCACATGAGGCTTTCCCCTTATTTTAAAAGTCCTTCTTTATTCCTTCTAAGTGGCTAGAGGAATGTAACTTTGCGATGTAAATACATTACTTTGCCTATTAGGCTTAGAAGAGTTTTTCTCTTGCCCTTCGAGAAATGAAATCTTCTAGGCTTCTTGAGTCCATCATCACTCAGAAACTGGCCTTCTGTCACAGTCTTAACTCATTTTGTTGAAGCCAGAGTTGAAAAATTTACTGCCAGAACACTTGTTTCCATTTCCATGTGTGTAAACTAAAACTCTAACTTTTGTTTATGTTACCTATAATACATGTTGGTAGCCTATATGTAAAAGGACAAATTTAAACTCAGGTTTAAGCTTACTGCTTCCTGTGTGGCTTCTCCCAAATACCACTCTTTGCAGTTTCCCTTATGTGCCTGCTCAGCCAATCTGACTCCTGAAAAGGTCACTTATTTTATTCGCGTGTCACATTGTATAATGCCAGATGCATTAGGTATTCATGTGATCATTTATAAGTTGTGTGGTTACATGCAGTTATAGCCACTTTAATCAACTCTCCTGCCCTTGTCCCACCAGGATTTAACTGAAGCGCATTTACAATTCCAGACCTCAGAGGAATATCAAATTGCACAGTTTTTAGTACAGCTTGCAAGAGAAGCATTTCTTCTTCATATTTTTGTCTTCTCAGAATGTGCACAAACACTGCTAAAAGTTAGATTTGTTGAAGAGCTGGTTTGGGCACAGTTCAGTGGTGGAGCTGTACCCATTAGAGATAACTTGCAAATCTAAGGAGTAAAAATGGAAACTTTATGCTCTTAGGGAAGAATCCTTGATTTCCATTGGCACATGCTTTTAGCTCACAGCAGACTTTAAGATTATGACACTTTTTATATGTTGGAAATCTACTTTGCATAATTTGAGAGGTTTTAAAAAAAAATTATACTATTCTTCTCCCTCAGGGCCCTCTACAGTTGGAATCTTAGTACTAAGGGAGCCTGCTTTTACAAGCAGATGGATATGAAAAATAATCCTAATAAAATTTGTAAAACTCTTTTTAACATTTTTATAGGAATATATTTGTAAAATATATATAGAATACAGGATGAATGATGGGGTTTTATGGCTTAATATTGTTCAGTTAGGATGACTTGCATAGCTCCCTCATGGTTTTGCCACTCTTTATTTTATCTATTACAAACTCATGTTACGCATTTTATATAAACATAAATATTTGCATGTGTGAGTGACTGGTATGCATATATATTCAAACACAATACATACATGTATACGCTCACACTAGCACATAGGTACATAGAAAGGTATAGCTTTGCGGTTAGAAGTTAAGAAATGTCAGATATTGCCCTACTGCTTTGGCTACTTCATTTCCTGAAGTCAGATTTTCCTTTTAGATATTTCTCCGCAACTCCAAATGAAGTCATTTGGGTATGATTCTTTATGTTATGTTAGAAGAATTGAACCACTGACTATTAAGAAACTATAAACATTTAACATCACAACGTGAAGCATGCGTATTCTGCAAGTGAGTAGTTGCAGTAGGAATTTCTGCCTCCATTTTTCACTATTTCTTTATGTTGCATTCTTATATTCTTTCCCTTACCATGGAATGTTCTGTTCTTTTTTGTTTGCTGTTTTGTTTGTTCATTCAGCATTTAATTTAAAAAAACAAAACAAAACAAAAAAACCCCACATTTTTTACCATAACAAGATATAATGTGATGTAAAACTCATGTAAGGTATAGGAAGAGGAATGAAGGTGAGAATAGATGTTAAGAGAAATAAGCAAACATAAAGGAAAGAGGGAAGGGGACTCCAGCCAGTAGAACAGCTACAGAAGTGAAAGAGACTGTTGGCTGCAGGGAGAAGGCATGGAATTGGCAGTCTGTCCTTCTTCCATACTCTTCAGAGGGTCACGGCAGTGTGGGGGATACTTTGTGGGGGATACTGGCAGATTCCCACCCTGGGGAAAGCTGCAGTGTAGGTGATACTTTCCTTCTCTCCACATTTTGGCCTTCGGTGTTAAAACTACGGAGATGTTCAAGCCAATATGCCTATACTGAGAAACTGAAGGGGACTTTGAGTGAGCTGTTGTTTTGCTGCAGCTGCCTCTTCCCTGTGCTGAATGGCTGTTTTCCAAGCCTCCTCCTTAGTTTTACTCCATAGCTGCCCATTTACTCATTTTGCATACTCTGTTCATTCACCTTTTCTTCTGGACTACCTGGCCATTCACTTTTCTTCCTTCTTTTTATCATATCTCTTGATGACACTTTTCCCACATCCTAAAACAACATTTAAGGAATAAACGGTATTTGGCCCTAGGGATGTGTTAACTCCATGTGGTGTTTATGTCTCATCACTTCTTCATGTGTGTCTAGTTTACTTAAAACCTATGTAGTTTACTTAAAGCAAGGGTTTGTTTGCTAGTCTAGCTCATGGGGAGTTTTATTGGTCCTTACTATTATAAGCTTGAATCTCTACAAGCAATGAAAAAGGCAGTTAAAGGAAAGTTTTAAGGGAGAAAATATGCATTTTAGAAGACTCTAGAAAACATTTTAAAAGCTGGAGATTCAGTAAGAAGGATACTAAAATATGCATAGGGAGATGAATCAAACAATGCATAATGTGGCAAGACTTAAAGATGTTCTGGATGAGTCACTGAACATAGGTGAAAAGCAGAAGCAGAACTGCAATACCATTAGATATTGTGGGAATTACATTTGAGATAAATATAAGCACAAGAAAAAGTTTGTAGAAAATTATTCTGTCATCTAATTTTGCTGGCTAGTGAGAATCTATATGGCTATTAAGCTCTGAGTGGTTAGCATCTTGGAAACCCTGCTGAAGGACACAAAGAGATCACAGTTATTAGAAGTGAAATGGGACACAATAGCTCTATTAGAACCCCATTTCTAATAGTCCTTTGCTGCTCTCTGAAGCGGTCAGTACGGCATCTGTCTGTTTCTTCACTGTAAATGGCTGTGTATTCTCTGCAAATAATGTAATCAACTACATTACTGATAATGCTTATAAAATCCTTGGTGACTGGGGAAAGGACCTTTGTTACCTCAGATGTCAGTTCTAGGAGAAAATAACGTACAGATGTAACAGATTCAGTTGTATATGGCGTTACAGTCCCTGATAAATCAGAATGGAATTAAGACTTACAAAAGTGTTAATACCATGACTCTAAAACTTGGTTTCATATGCAACAGACTCTGTTAGAGATTTGGATTTCTGGCTTAGTTATGAAAGAGGACACTTCTGAATAGTGATCTTGCTGGGAGAAAGAACGTTCATTAGTGATGGATGGAAGCATCAATAAGATATGAAGTCCTGAAAGAGTTCTCCATTGGGAAAGAAGTTCTGATTTTGAAAAGTCCTGTTAGAAGTGATTCTTGAGTATTTTGGTTTTGTGTGCCCATGTGTTTCAGGCCAACAATGTAGCTCATTAATGAAATATTAGTCAAATGTATTTCAGTTTTTTTCTGAAATCACTTTAAAACATGGATTTACATGTTAGATGTGGGATCAGACCTATAGACTTCAGAGCATAAACTGAAAATAGAATTACTTCTGTTACTTTACCACTTATTTTTTCCACAGAAATTTTGGTGTGTCTGATCACTCTAAAGAATTTATGGTGCGTTTTATATGAATTGGGACTTACTTGGCTTTTATAATATGACTCTATATTCAGAGTTTCTTAGTGGAAGTTTGGTACTAAAACTCAAGTTTCCAGACTGTGATACTGAAAAGCCAGTTGAAGAAACTCTCTAACACTTGTTCTGGAGTTTCGGAAACCAGGCATTCTCTATTGCAGCGCTGGATACACGGGGGATAATTCCACCTAGCGTGCATGTCACAGCTTCAGCACAAACAGGTTATATGGAGTAACAATTACATATTAATCAGATTAGTATACATATACATAAAAATTATTGTAACTGATTATCACAGTACTGCCTACATCCGATCATGCGCAATGAAGAATTCATTTGAGTCGAAGGGCTGCTTTTACGACCACTGACCCATTTGAGATTCTGTTGGCTGTCCCTGAAGTCTTTGTTCTTGTCCTTTTTCTTTGATCTTGAAGCTTAATGCAGTTTCAATCACGTGTGGTCAGTTTCAACATTGTTCTCATCTAGCGTACAGGAACATCTAGTCGTAAGAGCAAAGAACTGCAAAACTTATGAGTAACTAGCTCTACTAGTTAATTGCTTGGCTATACTTTTGTCTATTGTTTCAATCATAGTGTTAGTATAAGATTTCTAATAATTATTTACCAAATCTCACTTTTACAGTCATCTAGCAGCAAACCAGTTTCCACAGCTGGTACAAAATAGTAAAACCATCAAAATATTCAGACATACCATACAGAATGTATGGAAATATGCTATCAATTGAGCAAACAGTATGGATTTGTAGATTCAGGTCTGGAAGTCACCAGGTGCTGGCAAACTGCAAACAAAACTGCAAGCCAGCAAACAGCTCAGAGCTCTGGAAACAGTGATATCGCTGGTCGCTGTACCAGAAACATCCTTGATCAAAAGCTACTATAGCTCATAAGAGGGAATCTGCTTTCAGGACAAAAAATAAAGATGAATAAAGTTATTCAGTCTCAAAGGAGTCTGTGCTGATATATCTAGCACTGACTAGATCATCTTATAAGTCATGCCAATGTACACACACCCTGATGTCCCTTGGTCTCACTACTTGGCATCCTTTCTGTGCGCCTTCAGATCTTGCCAGTTCAGCTTGCTCTGTTGCAGTGTTTCCTCTGGTTTACTGGAATATTTAGTGGCAGGTATTGTTTCAATTCTTTGGTTTTAACATCTCATTGCTCCCCTCATTATGTCTCTCCCACTCCTTTGTGTTTTTACTTCTCACCTTTAGTCAGCTGAGATCTCCTAATGTCCTCAGTGCAGTGACACTCTATTTCCACTCTTTAATTCCCTCCCATGTAACTCTCTTTAGCTGCACTCTGTGTTTTTGGTTGCCTCCCACCCCATCCTCCTTTCTTCCATCTGCCACTCATTTTATTCTTACTGGGCCGTTTCCCCTCCATTCCTGATTGAACTTCACCAATTTTTTTTTTCCTCTCTTCTTTTCCAGACTCTTACTCTTTTATTGCTTTGGCAGCATGAGGTATCTAATTTGCTTTCCATCCCTCTTTTTAACTCCATTGGCCAGATTTACCTTTCACTCTATTCTTTGGCCTTGTTATGCCTCTTCCCCGCTTTTATCACCTCCCACCTCCACTCCAATTATAAACACTGAATGAGGAAGCAGTTGGCAGTCAGCTTTGTGACTGCTAATGTCCTTTGAATGAGTCAGAACCGATGGAGTGAATGAAACACAGCCCAGTTTAATTTGGTCAAGCTGTCTCTTTTTGTAAGAGCATTGGTCCCAATCATATATTCCTGGTGTCACCATTTCCAGTGGGTGAGTGAAGCCCCTTACACTGTTCCTTGGCACAGATGCTGCCATCTGGGCATTTCAGGGTTTGGGGATTTTTTCTGGAGGGGGCAGGTGCAGGGAAGAGATCCTCTCTTCTCTTTGCTTTCTCTCTTTTTCTTCCCCTTGCCAAATTTCATTATTCTTTTTCTAATGCCCCTTTTTTAACTTTACCCACCTTTAAGGCAAAAACTTTTGGAGGTGGGTTCTGTTCTTGAAGCTGCAGGAGCAGGTAGTCAGGCTTGGCGTTTCAGTGATTTCTCTCAACTGCAAGAAACCACAGAGTGGTTTCCCTTGGATTTGTGATTCCTGGACAATTGACTGTGGTATCTAAGAACTGCACTGACTGCCATACGAGCGCTGACTGCCATACGAGCGCTGACTGAAAAGTTTCTCACAACAATTTTAAGCTCTGTCTTCTTTGTGGATTCTCTACCATCTAATACATTATGAGCTTTTATATACACCTTTCCTTAGACACCTACAAGGTCCCTTTCCTCTGTCCATCTGCTTATTTTCGCAGGACTTGTGATAATTTTAATTTGTATTCCTCTGCAAAATCAACCAATGTGTTAAAAAATTGGGTGGATGAGTGGTACAGGAAAGTGAGGGAAGAGACTGTCAGATGCACACATAAGATCATTTTTAAAAAGTCCAACTCCTGAGGCATAATGTCAAATGTGTCTGAAATCTCTTAGCTGCAGCTCAGGTTTTTTCCATTCTGCTGATGCAGGGAAAGGCAATTGCATTACCTTCCCAATGACTTATGGTAGTAGTAATTACATATAAGATGTTATTAGATTCTCAACATTCTGCATTATGACAGTTATGATTGACTTATTGATGAATTCATTAATTCAGTCCAGAGGACAGAAGTTTAAATATTGACTTTTTAAGATTTTCATATATAGGCTTGACAGGCTGAAAAATGTCTTAATGTCTAATTTACAGTGCTTTGAAATCACCAGCTTTTCCAGACTTATTAGTTTCAACAGTTATTAGGAAATAAAAGTCAATTAGCACTTCCAGTATATACCATGAAAAGCTATTTCCCCAAGGTGTAAATGTGTTACTTGGTAAAATTGCTAGCCAGTTACATCTTGTCAGTACCCAGGACGTGAAAGCTTTGGATACATCTAAATAATAATGAGAAAATCAGTCTACACTTCACATACTGCAGTAAGTCAATAAACAAAACTTCCCAGTGTCCTTTGGAAAGCTGTGAGGTACGCTGGGCTGTCGTTCCCATTAACAGATGGATAACTTAAAACACTGTGAAACTTTTACGTGTGCATATTGAGCGGATGAAAGGGGTGATTTTCAGTGAATATATTAGTATTTTCTAACCTCCTTAAAGTGAGATATTTACTCCCTGGAGAGGAGAAAAACCCTATTTTACTGAGATTCCTAACCAGACCAGGGAGGGTTGGTTGTTAGCAAATAACCTTCCAACCAACTCATCCTTCTGTTGCAGCTTCCTGCATTAGAGGAGACGCACATGCTTTAGCCTGGTTCCTGCTTTCAAGCAGTTTCATTATTCCTTCTGGCTTCTTGCTCCTCTCGTCCCATTCCCTCCTTTGGTCCTTTGGCATTATTTTTGTATCAAATGAGAAGAGATCAGCTTTTCAGGATAAGTCCTTTGGTAAGAGACGACAACCCAGCAGCTTTATCTCTTTGCTTTTAACTCCTTGCTTTAATGTTTGGAAAGATGTTTGCTTTTCTGAAAGTGAACAGTCATTCAGGGTGAATTTCTCTCTCCCTTTCTCTCATTTTCCTTTTTCCTTTTTTTTTTTTTTTTTTCTGTCTGTGAGAGAATTCTCTCCTCAATCCATTGAAAAACAGGCACACATGGATTTTCATATCTTGGCAGCTTTTACTTCCACAGCAATCCCTATTCATTCCAGCTTCATTAGAAAGACCTGCAGAAGGTAACAAGCTCTTAATTAACATTGAGTTAAAAATGGCAAAATAAACTCGCTTTAATTGGGCCAGGATCATCAGAGCCAGGATTTAACTTCCACAGAGATGAGTCACCATCATGAACTAATGCAAGTAGCGACTGTTATCTTGTTGTCACAAATCAAAAGATATACAGAGGCAGGCAAGATGATATGTTAAAAGGTCATGCATTCAGAATCAGAATAACAAAAAATATTTGCTGTAATTAAAAGAAGGAGCTGAAAAGTATTAGGGAAAGTTTTATCTAGGGCATTCTTTTATGTTTTTTCTTTTAAATGAATTTGTATGAGTGTGTTAGAAGAAACTTATGATGTTTGTGCATCTCCCAGGTTATCTGCATAAGTATAATAATAGCTGTAGAATACATGTTTTTTAAATACATGTACCTAAACAATTAGGAGTGTGCTTTTTGAAATAAATAAAAAAAAAGTATTAGGTGTTCTTCAGAACTATATAAACTTTCTATTATTCAATGGCAATATTATCATTCTAATAATGAAGGAGGTCTAACCTTGCTGTATGCTCAGCTATGAAAGGTGAATTTCACCTTTATACAGAGAGTCCTGTGGAATACTGTTCCTTTAGCATTGTAGATGACTGGCTCATCAGATTGAATGTTAGCCATCGTGAACAAACGAGTTATAATAATTGTCAGGTAAAATGTTAAGAAGATGTTTAGAGATGGATTCTCCACTGCCTTCTACTTTGTCTAGTAATTTCCATTCCAGTAGTGTTGTATATCCACTTCACAGAGTTGTAAAGGGCTGAAGATGGAAAAAGGCTGGAGCCTTGTGTCAAGTCCTCCTAGTCCCCTTCTCCCCCAGTAATGGTGTATGTGAATGGCTTGCAAATTGCAAAATCATGTGTAGAATGCCCCAGCCATGCAGAAGAGAAACACTAGGGACCGCATTTCTCTTTCCTGTTTATCAGTGTCAATTTTCAGTACTGCTACTTAATTCAATTTTAGGTACTCCGTATTTACGCTTTATCTTAGTATAATTAAATAGCATTCTGCCTCTGTATTTTGTGTATACATTTAGATGAAGTTAAAAACCAGTAATACCAAATTGCTTCTACTGCATGGGATGTTGCAACAGAATAGTTCAAGTGCCTTGCTGCAGAGCCAGGGGTACATGCTTGAGCCTTGTCCTGACCTTTTGCTTTAACACCACCCTGTGACTGGGGACCTTGTCCTTTGAGCTAGGAAATCAAAGGCTTCCGGGCACAACATCAGCCACATCACCTTTTTTACCAGTGATAGACCAATGGTCAAATGGACTTTCTGTTTATATGAAACACTTTATGTGCAAAACTGAGAAGTATTTTGCATTAAATACTTGATCAAGATTTTAAAAACTCCATAAAAATCTTAACACGAGTCATTTTTGTTCATGTAAAGATCACGGTGTAGTATAACTAGTCTCCCCTCACCAACACAGCTGCTGAATCCCTATTAAGATATTTCCTCCACCTTTTAACTACATTTGTCATTGGAGATTTCCACCAAATTCCATTAAATTCTGGTACTCTGCACAGTAAATAGCCATGAAAACACCATGCTGCTTAGCACAAATCGTCAATCCCCTGCTAACACCTTATATTACAACCATCTAATTACCGTGTTCTGCAGTAACCTTGTGGGACTTCCATAGGTAATTAGAACTCCAGAGCGTTTCTGCAATAATCCGGTAAGGACCTCTTAGCTAGAAAAGATTATGTGGTACTAATATTTTTGCACCCACGTGTTCTTCACAGTTAATTGTTTCAATTAATATTTGGCAGCAATGAAGAAATTCATGAAGGTTCATAAATGGATACAATTCTCAAGAAAGTTTTGAGGCAAATGAGTTGTAGTTGTGGTCACTTAAAGGTACTGGGCACTTTAGGAAAAAAAAAATGAAATTCCTAGTACATTAAGCTATTGCAAAAGCAGATTTTTATATTGCTTCTAGGAGAGCTGCCTTAGCTTGCCCCTTCCTCCCTTTAAGAACATAGTATTTGGGTAAATTCTCTTTCCTTTCCTTGGAAGTTTTAGCAAGTAGTTGTAGATGAAGAATACTGTATGAGTAAAAAGCATGGTGAGTATGCTCTGATACTGTTCTGCAGACAAGCCTTTGATGACAGAAAATAGTAGGAAGAGCTATTGAGATGTTGCCTTGATTCTGGGTGGCTTTATTTCACTTTAACCTCACCTTCCGTCTTTTTTTTCTTTGAGACTTAAGGATTCCACATACTATGCAGCTATACAGGCCCTGCGTACACCATACACACTACATGCATTGGCAATTATACAAGTCCTTCCGACCTTGGATATGCATACTACTTACCATTTTTAATAATGAACCTGATTCTTCACCCCTTTACAGTCAGTGTCAGGCCAGTGGTATTTCTGTAGAGTTGTAAGAACATAAAGTCTGTGCCAGAAGGAGAATTACTCCATCGTTTCAGAAGTACACAGGGATGTAGAAAGCAGCTTTGATCCCAAGAGCACGTGTCCCTCCTCTCTGCCTTTCAGCAACCCTCCTCCACTATCACTTTGCTGCTTCCCACGGGATCCCCCACCGCTTTGGAGTGGCCCCAGACACCCACTTATTCCGATGCCAGGATAGAAGCAGCAGCCCTAGGAAGACCAACAGAGAGAGAAGGCATGTGAGGGACATGGTGGGGGTAGGTGTGTTACTCCCAATTCAGCATTGTGCCCAGCACTGGTTTCCATTTCACACTGCCCTTTCTACATTGTCAAGTATATGCTGTCTTGAACTGAAAGACCTAATGCTTTTCAAATCTGCATGTCTCATCATAGGTACTAACCTATTTCATTACTTAGCTATCGGTAGGGTAATGACTGCACTTTATTACTTTGTTATTGGTAAGATAATGACTACATTTTATGGTTATCTAGCTGTACCCTTTTAGTCTTAAAATGTCTCAGATTTTTGTTCATTGTTGTTTTCTGCTTTCTGTATTGCATAATTGTAATTATTGGTTAACTGTAATATCCTGTAAAATAAGGAGAGGTCTGAAAGGAGTCATTGGACAGGTTGATTAGAAGGCCACTTCTTTTTCTTGCATTAAAAGGGCAGAAGAACAAATGCCATACCAATTTATCATCATATGCAACCTTTGATTAAACAATTTTTTACTATACCAGTGTGAGTGGCTTTTGGCTTCAGAGTAGATTGCTGAAATTAAGAACTTTAGCACAAAATAAAGAATCATTTGTTTAGATGATTATTAAATTAAAAAGTCCAATCTGGAAGTCACCTTAATTAAATGTAAAATTGAGTCCACTGAACCTCTGTGCATTTTCAAATCAGAGCATGATACTTCCCTAAAATATCATAAATTGCCCCTATTCTGCCAGTTAGTTCTGCTGTTTTGCAGCCAAGATTATAAGTTAGACTTGATTAAAATAAAACGAGTTGTTTCTTACAATGTCCGAGTCAATACAGCCTTTCCTTAATGGCCTTCTATCTATCATCAAGTTATGAATGTCATTTAATTTACACCGCAAAGCTTCCCAAGTGAATACATGATAACAGTCTTAAAACCGTAAGAATAATGGATTTATGTTTATGTGAGTTCTCGTTCTTTCTACAGCTTTGAGAAGGTCATATATTTTCACTCTGTTGTATCTAAGAGAGTAAAACAGCAAGTACATAGGTGAATAGGTGTGTGCACAGGGAGAATCACATGTAGTTTTGCTATGAGAACAGACAGTGACCATGTAAAATTCTCAGTGCAGTCTCAGAAAGATAGTACAAAGTGTTCTCAGAAAATATATCACCAAAAGAACCCCTCTATGTGGAAAAACATTTGAATAATGTCCATACAAATCACTATTCTTAGTGAATGGCTGTGGCTTCTCTTCCTTACTGGACAAAAGGAAATTTACTGGCTGCCACACAGTGTGGGTAAAATTCAGATTTAGTGATGCCAACAGCAAAGCCGGCAGAATTTACATGTTTCCACAGGGTAGGGTTTTGACACAGCTGTTGTAGATTTTTACAGCCTAAAGCAAGGACACAGTCACTGTTGCTGTATTGCTGAATAAGTTCTTCCGCATCAGGTGGGTTTTTTTCCTTGGGTTTTTTTTTCTTTCATTTTTACATTTGTTACTTATAGCCTTTGGAGATAAACTGTTCCCAGGAAACATTTAAAACTTTTTTTTTTTTTTGATACAGATCTTCAAAAGACAAAAAATCTGATAGCTATGCAAAGTTTCTAAGAATTCTCTAAAGCTCCAGCAAATCTTAGCTGAAGATATGCACTATTTTTCTCTACATGTAGGCTTATTCTCCCATGACATGGAATTAAAATCTCCACAACAAATAACAAAGCAGAGCTTCTTGGCATAGCAAAAATGAGTGTATGCAATATGCCCACTGAAGGCTTTTGCCTGTCTGTGTGGGTTCTCACTTCTTCTCCAGCATTTAACTTTTAAATTGGGTCTTCATTTCCTCATTTTCTCGGAGCTTTTTTAATAGTAAACAGAGGCTATGGACATGTAATTTCTTAAAATTGGGGGTGGGTGAGGGGTTGCTGGTGAATAGACACACACTATTGATCCCTCTAATTAATCCATACTAATTATGATGGACCTGAGCAGCCAATATGTATAACCCATGCCAGCTCAGCCACAAGCCTGAACAGTAGTTTTCATAGGACCAGAAAATAAGTAGACAAATGCCTGTTTCTTCCCAGGAAAGGCAAACCTCCCTGGATGTATTGACACTCTGCTATGAAGAAAGTCTGTAGAGTCTCCATTTTGGAGGCAATCCAATGTTTTTGCAAGGGCTAAATGAACTACTCTCTAGACCCAGCTTTGTACAATTTGCTGAGTTCAATGAACTCTTTTCTTTTCTCCTTTCCTCCTCATACTTCTTTGTTACTTTTAACAATGCGTAGTAGAAAAATTGGCAGTTACTCAATGAAATCACTGTTAAGCTTACACCAAAAGGACGATTTTTTTTCTGAATTTGCACTTCCAAGAAGATGTCATAGTTTTCAAACGAGATGGTGAGATTCTGAGTTAATGCTTTTTGAATAGCTTGAATAAAAGGTTGTCCCTGAGTCTGTGAAACAGAAGCAGTGAGGCACAGTACCTCCCGGAGTCTCCTTTGGCCAGTTTGTCTTTGCGCTGCCCTTAACTTGGGTCTTTGTCTGTTGGACACAATCTTGTGCAAAGTAGTCCTCAATACAGCTTAGAAATATCAATGGAATGGAGGCTCTGACTGATTTATTCTTCCTCTTTTTGTTTGTCTACAACAAAACAGAGTTGGCTCACAGTATTTCTTTGCTCCATCATTAGTTTTCTTCAGGGCTTATTCATTTAAGCCTCAGGAGGAAAATGTCACATTTACCTCTTTTTTTTCTTTGGTCTATTATTGCTGTACATCACTGCTGCTTGTAGCATGCCATTTCTGTCACAATTGTACATGGCCACCAGAACAAACCTGCTCCTTGGCTGTAATACGCAAAAAGCTATACAAAACATAATTAATGGAGCGAAGCAAAGTGACTCACATGTGACATTTGTTCTCCTGAAGATTAAATGGACATTGTGAAGACCCTGATGAGGATGTAAGAGAAAGAGGAAAGGAAAAAAATGTAGGTAGGATTTTGCTAGTTTTGTATGTGTGCTAAAATGGAGATCTTCAGCAATATGCACCAAGGCCATTCCTTTTTATTTAGCCTTCTCCCTGCCCCAGCCTGTGAAATATGAATGGATGAATTTTCTTTGCTAGAATGAATAAGGAACATAATGTCCAGTGCCTATGAATTTCATTAAAGTTACGGAAACCTTTTTATATAGAAATACCAAAGTTATCATGTTATCATTTGTATTGCACCGTTGATATTGTAATGAAATCTGTCATGTTTAAACCTAGTTGATGCCAATGAGGAGGTATTTCCAGGACACCATTATAAATGACACCAGTGTCCTTTTCTCAGCAAAGCATTAACCATCAGAGATGAGTTCTGAGTGCCTCCTAAATCCATTTTTGCTCCTGATACTGTGAAATTAAAATATGACAACTGTCCATACACAGTACTTTTGGCAAGTTCACTTTATGGCTAATAAAAGCTAGGAAACTAAAAGGGATCAAAGTAACAAGTGATCATATCAGCATACTCCGTGGGGAGGTTGTACCTTTTCCCAAAAGAATATGCAGGTAACACTAATACAAAATAATTATAAGAATAATTTTGCATAAATGGTTCTATGTTTTATTAAGATCCTCAACAGGATGGTGTTCCTTCAGTTCTGTCCAAGTACAAACTTGTGTTATTTCCTTTTGTTAAAAAATAGAGTTGCCGTAACAACTTAATGTAAATTTCATGTGGCTTATATAGAACATTATTTTTAGAACTTTGGTTGCTTACAAAATGAAAAATATTTTTATGTAGATAGCAGTGTTTTGTCTTTGGTTCTTTTTCTTTTCTTGAAAAGAGAATCCAGTGTTTTGTTTCCTTCAATAAGCTGATGAAAGTGTTTAAAAAAAAAATTATTCCCAAAACCACAGTTGCAATAAGCAATCATATTTTCAAGATAAAAAATCATCTCCATAGTCTTTGAAAGGTCTGGACGTTATGTTTTGCTACAGTGAATCAAAAATAGTGAATAATGAAGTTAGGTTGTTGCTCTCAATTATTTCCAAGTGGGTAGGTTACAGTATCACTAAACACATCCCCCTAGCCCTAACTAGCCACCTTTTCTGTGTGCTTCAGCAGACAGTCTGTAAGTGTAACAGGTATTGAGATATTGAGAACCCCTTAATGTATTCAAGGAGTTCAGAGTATTAAAGTGTTGAAATATGGGTTGTAGGAGAATTTGGTGTAATGGTTTTGGTTTAGATTTGAAAAAAAAACAAAACCTAATTAAGCACTTTTGGGAAGTAAGATTATCTGCTGCATGTCCTATGTTTGTACCTACTAAGATAATTTAGCACTTTCTTATATACTTAAAATTGGACCAAAAAAAGGAAAGGGTGAAGTGGGTGTTTTAGTTTTGTATAATTATTAACTTGGTTATAATCCTAATTTTAGTTTGGTTGTGAAGCTAAACATTCTGGTACACTATATCACGGTCCATTGGATGAATTCAGGTGTCACAGCTTTGAATGTTTATGGTTCGGGATTTGTTTCCAAGTTCACAATAACTGTGCCTCTGCAATGTAACAGAAAATACACTGGAAGCTTATCTTTGATCTTCTGATAACTGTTCAAGTGGAGTGTTTGGTAGTTGGTTGTCAGAAGGTACATATAGCATCTCAAATATCCCCTTCAATATTTTCTCATGAAAACGAATATATTACTTGAGTTTTTGTTGTAGCTAACAGTAAACAAGTGGATAACTTTGAAAAGTTCACTCTGGGTTTTTTGTTTGGTGGGTTGGTTGGGTTTTTTAATGTATGTAAACTCCTATTTTACTTTCTTAATGCATTGGTGATGCTTTTATCTACTTTGGGCTTCTAAATGTTCTGATGTCTTCACTACCTTTGTTTTCATCTTGTTCTTCGACTACTTGTCTTTTATATACCATTTTGCTTTTGCAAAGTAAGAAATGGCATCTGTTTTCTCTGGTTTGATTTTTATTTTACTTCTAATAGTACATGCCATAATCCAACAAAAAAATGTTAAAAACCAATTTGTAATTTGTCCTACTTAATTTATTTTTCTGTTTTACAGTAGGAAAAAATTTAATCTCTATCTTTGTGGTGTGTCACACCATTGATTTTTCAAAGCAAACCCCACTGAAATCAATTGGGTGTGCTGCATGTAAAACCATGCTACACTATGGTTCTTTATGGGTTTTAGTTAAAGGGCAAGGATGCTGGAAATCTCAGTACAACACTATCGAGGTCTTCAGGATTTTTATTTTTTCAAAGTTCCTCCCCTTTTATGATCCCCTCAAAATGCCAAACCAAGATGTTTATCTAGTCATGTAAACCAGCCGGGGAAAGTAGATAAATTTAATAAATTGAAGAGCTTACAGCATCATTCAAGCGATTAAATGGATTCTGCACCACCTCTTCCCTCCTCCATATCCCCACTCCACATTATTCTTATCTGCAGGATTAGATTCCCTATTAGGTCTTCTGATAAGAGTTCTCATGCTTTCTGAGAGACTCACAATCCTTAGGGCACAAGGGCAAATACTGTGCCTGTGGGTTCATATATTGTATCACACATTAAATCAAGAAGCAGATTCAGGTTGCAGTAAAGACTGAGCGCAAGTAAACCTTTAAGAAGCAAGGCATGGAACTTCAATCTAAACTCTGTGTCATGTTTAGATACTGAACCGTGTGCACTGTGGTGTGCTAAAAATACCATTTTTTGGCTACAGATCAGACCCTTATCTTTGAAAACAAACCAGACCATATTTTCAGTAAAATTAGCAGATAAAACAGTTGTCTGAGATCCCAAGTGAAAATGAGATTTATTGAATAAAATGCTTTCTTCATGTAGTTATAAATAGGGTTTTAGTTGTGGGGTTTGGTGTTTTGTTTTTTCTTTTTTTCACTGATGAGCAGAGTTCTCCAGGTGAGCACTTGAATCTGCTGCAGCTATTAAGGTCACCCATGAGGTCCATTGCAGTCAGATGACTAAGGGCAGTCCTTGAAGATAAAAGATCTTCTGACAGCCTGGAGGTCTCAAGCTGTGACCAGAGGTCAGCTTGTAGGTGAATGGTGGATATTTAACTTTGAGAAAAATGGATGGATATTTCCAGATTCATACAGCCTATGTCTTCTACCTCTTAGAAACATAATCCCTAAATAAACCAGAGGACTTTTAAGTATTTCCTGACCAAGGGCTATAAGATGGTGGCCAATATCCACACATGAGAAACAGTTTATGCTTTCTTTTTGTATGATTGCATATTCAAAGGTACACACAGGTATCTGTACACAATTATATGCACATATGCACAGACATTTCCATGCTTGTTTTCAACCATGTATGTTGGGTCTATGTAACTTGGTATGTATCAAATATGTATGAGTTAAAATAGTACTGCTTTCTGCCATTTTGAATACCACTACATGGGGCATGTGTTCACTAATGAGTAGAATTCTTCAGCTGAGCTCTTGATACTGTTGCAGCTATTAAGGTCACCCATTTGGTGGCCTTATATCATCTTCACCTATATGTTTGCGTCCATTAGTTACAAATAATGTTTTCCTTCATTTCTGTGTAAAATCTAAGACTCTACACCATCCATGGATTTTAAACCACAGCTTGTTCTTGTTTGACAATAATAGTGTGATCCAACCAATATTTCTACAGAAATTTAACTCATGGCTCAGGAATAAAAGCACTTCATTTTGGTTTTATGGTGATTAAGTTGCTGTGAGGTTATTTCTACTGTAACTTTAAAGGAAATGAGTGCAAGTTATCTACAGGCTAGACCAAATTAATTCCGGTGATTTTTATATCAACAATGAATTGGCTAATGTATTGTTTTTAATTTCAACAGGGTAATACTAATTTTATCACAATGGTATATCATGCCAGTGAGTCAGGGAAATAATGTTGATTTGTATCCTTCGCATGTTATGGTTTGCATTACTTTTGAGGGATTCTCTTTGCCAGTAGAGAGCAAGAGTCTATTGAGTTGCTCCTTAAGTCAAACAAAATAATAATAATTTTCTATCAGAAAAAAATTTCTCCCCAGCTGAAATGTATATGCCAAGTTGTAACCTGGAGCTGCATTTTGGTTTTTGAACGTCAGATTATACAGACTTGTCAAGAGAGATTTTGCAAAGTGCAACCAACCCTGAATTGTTCTGTCAGAAATTTATCATTTAAAAGTATTGGGAACCTCTGGTTTTGGAATCCAACTTTGTGTAAACATAAGTAAAGATATTCCAGGTACCACATGACTTGTTAGCATTGCCAGCAGCAGCTGTACAACATCTGAGGTATCAGTATTTCCCTACTTAACTGAGTTTAAGATAACTGGTTTTGCACTCACAACCAAATAGAAACAGTGTGGGATTTTATATAAATGTAAACTTTTAATGAAAGGATTAGCAGGCCACCAGAACTGTGATTGAGAAGGAAAGAAAATGAAAAACTTCATCAGCATTAAAAAATTTAGAAAACAAAAGCAACAATGCCTGGAAAATTTGAAAGTTCAATTTGGATAGCTGTTCAGGAGAAACACATAATGAAATTGGACTGTCCTGGAAATTGGATTTCAAAACTGGTTTTTGTTGTCTCAGTTGAAGTACAGTCATGTTTACTTACCAAACACTTGCTTCTCCACCTCTGTTTAAGGCTAGGAAATAGAAAGATGTTTGAAAGGAAAAATGAGTAAGTAATCTACATTTGTAAATCAGTGTTCTGTTTGCACTGGATGAGAATCTAAGTCTTTTTTTTACTTTAATTACTGCACAGTTTGTACTGGCAAACACCCCTGGTTCTCTAGAGCTAAAATTCTACCTTTTTTGTGGGGTCAGTTCCTCTTAATATATGTTTGAGTGCTTCTTTCAAAACAAAAACTTCACTTTTTTGAATGGAAAAGCAGTTTTAGGGTTCAGACAATATGGACCAGTGTGGCCTTGGTCATCTTATGATAAGCGTGACTTTACCAGAGAGTAAGATGGAAACGTGTAGTAACATCCACAGTTCCAAATCTGTGCCATCATAATTCATAAATGCTGTCATTCGGAGCTTCCTGGCAGCACATTGCAATGAAAAATGTCCAAGAAGTTATAGTGCAGGAGCTTCTTCCCAAAATTCTGCAGCAGGCTATAATGGATCATTTCCAAGAGGATTTGAGATTAATATGACTTCTCCTTTTACTCTTACACTGATGAGATGTCTCATTATGCTCAGTCTTTTCTAATACATGGGGCATACTACAAGATTTAATTTATTTATTCTGTAGGTGATTTCCATTTCCTTTCATTTACCCTTCAGGCGAGGTAGCCTACTACACAGCAGCCCCTGCTGTTTGGAAGGGACATGAATGGATGTCTGAAACTTAGTTTATTTGGCATAAGAAATTGAGTAACTCAGTGCAGCTCCAACGTGGCTTCACAAAAGAGAAGTAAATGGTAGTAAAGTATTCCTATGGTTCAATAGGATTCATTTCACTGGGACTTTGAATAGCACTTTTTTATCAGAATATGATTTTTGCATTTTTTTTCAATCATTAGTGCCCCAGCTTCTAATTGGAAAAGGATTTGAATCTATACATTTGTGTATTATATTGAATATACTGCATCTGTTAAGTGCATTTTTAACTGTTACATAGAATGTCTAAAATATTTCCAAGTCCTCACAACTTTAATAGAGTAGGGTTTTTTTAAATAAGAGATTTTTACGATTAAAATATGAGAAAGTATTTTAAACTTTCACAAGAACATTTTTCTCTTTAATATTTGAAAAGAGATTCTTCTTGCTCAGTCCTCTAAGTGTCCCCATATCTTTCAAAAAACAGCCAATGAAATGTTCAATGCATGTGTTGTATTCAGATTTTAAAAAATACACTTCAGCAGGATCTGTTTTCTGTGAACAAAATAGTCCTAGGACATACATAGAACAAATCTTGTTGGATCAGGTTAGATTATACTGTGGAGGTTTTATTTTTAATTTTGGGGGATTGGGCACTGTCCTGGAAAAGTCTGGTAAGGCAGGTCCAATTCACTGCTTTTATATTCAAATTGCTTTTTAAATCCCTAGATAAATACTGAAATACTTTCTACATACTAAGCTCCTTGAAATGACTGCTTTACTTGAAAGGAACAGCCTCAAAGACTCCTTCAAGTTTCATTCATCATGATTTTTCATCTTTGAACTATCCAACACCTAACACTAAGGGTTAATGGTTCTTTATAATGACAGCCTGGAAGTGTCCAACATGGGTGTACTGGCAGGCATGATTACATATTTGCCTAACATCATTTACCACACTGAGGAGTCTAAAGGTCAAATTTACTACGTTTATTCCCAATAATAATTTTTGACTTCGTAGTGGTACTAATGAAGTTACTGGTACTTGCAGGGAGTAGAGATCTCTTTGGCACAGAGCTGGTCAGTTTTTCCCTTTTCTTTTAAAGTCACTAACGCTTTGAAGTGCTCCAGATATTGCAAAGTACTGATTTTAGAAAATGATTGACTATTTAATGGTGCCCCTTTAATTCACTTGGAAAGATTCAGTAGCTTTAACATTTTCCATTCCGTTGATATGATATAATCATGCTGCAAATGCATTAAACTCTTTTTGTTCATTTTTCACCCTGCCACCATGCATGTTAGTTGAAACAGAGAGGAAGCAGCTCAGTTGCTGATTACATTCTTCTAAATGCATTTATAAAGCAGTTTGGTTTATGCCCATTATAGAACTTTTGTTCAATGTTTTATGGCAATTTCTCAAAGAGTCTATAAGCTTCAGCCTTATCAAATATGAAAAATCATACTTTTCTTTGGCAAAAGTACATAATTATCTATTGACTAGGTTCATTATCTCTTTTAATGTTTCATTACATTAGTAGCGTTCTTTTCCCTAGTGGCATGTTTCTCTCCTGATGATGCTAGTTATTCTGTATCTGATTAACAAAAAGTTGTTCATCTAGTAAAAAAGAAACAGACATGCTATTCATATTCTCTTTAGTAAACTGTCCTAAATAATTAATGCAAATAGACTTCCAGGGTTGTGAATTTTGATGAGAAGATACTCTCAAAGATGAATTATTTGTTTTAGGATATTTTCCCTGCTAATCCACAGGTTTTCGTGTTGATTCATGTAAATCTGGTCTTGCCTTATTCTGACAGGGAGGAGGGGAGCACGAAATTTAAGTTTTTGAACAAACGAGAAGTGAGGAAGTGCCAACAGAGCAACGGAAAGCTAGATTAAGTTAAAACTCTTCTGCAAAGCTGTAAGGCATTTTTGATGGAGTTTGCACGTGTAACAGAACATGGATCTGCAGTGCTGGAAATTCTCACAGCAAGAACAGTTTCCTTACGTTACTATAATATTTGAGCTCCAACTTTGTGTTCGATTAAAGGAAACTCAGTGCAAACACAAAATAAAGGACTGTGAGAGATTTATAAAAGAGATCATGTTTTCCCCCTGTTAAGCAATCTCTTAGGAGGGGAGGAGGAAAAAAGGACTGCATTTTTGTGGAATGATGCATTCCATCTTTTCATCCATATAGTTTGTTCCAGCTTCCCTGGTGTTGCACAAAAGCACACAGTAATACACTTGTGCAGCTCTGGGGTCTGAGAAGAAAACGAACCCTGCTGATGCCAGCACCCTATCAAGCAACATATCCTGCGAGCTCGATATGGCACATTCACTTCGCTTCCTTCCTGGGCATTCAGGCATGAGTGAACTCAAAACAAATGCCATCAGTAGAGTCCAAAGTGTTCTACAAGGCTTAATATAAATTCCTTGCTTCTGATGCAGTGATTCAGTTGAACTCTAGGAATTTATTTATGTGTGTATCTACTGCCATTTTTTTTTCCTTCTTGCACTGAAGATGGGGGCACAGAGTTATTTTCCATTAGCCCTTTTTTCAGTCCTCATCTCTTTTTTTGCTTGCAGGCAGGGATTGTCGGAGGAAGGTTATTTTATGCGCTTTGAGTTTTCTTTTTAGTAAGCCAGCACACATCTCTTGGCGTCTTGTAATATCAGATGCAGTGCTAGTAGAGTAGCTGATTTTACAGGACACCTGCCTTCATATTTGAGGGCAGGATCAAGCCCTCCCTTGATGACTGAGGACAGAAGCTCACTGCTTATTCATGATGCTGTATTTAACTGTGAACAGGAGCTAGAAGTTTAGTCTCTTTTATGCCACAGGCTGTGTACTATATGCTAATCCCATCCTGTCAAACTACTTGAGTACATTTTTTAATAAGTTGACAACTGTTGTTTTGGGAAGTTCACACTTAAAACTTCTCTTCAGGAGATATACATGCATCTGTATTCAGAAATGCAAACACACACAGTATCTTTTAACTAATACAATATTGCACCACATGTCAACTTTTTCATGTGTCAGTGAAACATGTGCCTGTGTCACATAGGTGCCTGTGTTGATGAAATTTATGTAAAATTATTTCTGTAGGAAGGCCAAAGATATGTATTGAAGGGAGACTTCGCTCTGGAGCGCCTTTGCTTCTTAATCTATGTGCTTTCTACCATTGACCACATTAAGAGCAACTTCACATATCTGTAAATAAGTATGAAAATCTTTTGCTCATTTAGTGTCTCCTATGGGTGGTCTTTACAGGAACAGCCAGTTGAAGCAGGGTTTGAGTCAACATGTGTTTGTGTTCTCTTGTTTTCTAGCACAAATTAAGAATTATGAGAAAATAGGAGCACATATTTCAAATCTTTACCTATTGCTGAGATACCTTAGCTTGAGTAAATTTTTATTCCGATGGAAGATGGCAGTTTATGGAAATCTTGGCTGGGGTGGAATGGAAAAGTAGTACTTTAGATTGCATCTAAATACATCCTCTGTCTTATAGAAGCAACATCCTTCATTTTTTCTTTCCCTTCCCCCCCCACCTCCTTTGAGAAATGTCATCCCCTTTACCTTGCATTCAGATTCTTCAAAAAACAAAAGGCAATCGATTTTTCTGGTTGGTGCCATTATGTGAGATGCAGGAAATTCTATTTTTCTTTGAGGACAGAGGTAAGCAAAAGTAAATGTAGTCTGTCTTTTGTAAGTTAAATTAGTAAGTGATGAATAGCTGCAATAAGGAAAAAAAAATCATGTCTCCTGTTAAAGAAAATGTGAACATTTGCCTTCCTTCACTCCAAGCCACACAATGTGAGCTATGAAAGTTTTCAGACGTGGGGGAATGTTAGCCATTGCTTCAGTTGTAAGATTTGTGTAAGCATTGCAGAAAACATGCTTTGTTGATGCCTTTTCTGAAAAGCAAGTAAGTAGAACTTTTTCAGTTACCAAAAGGTTTAATGTGTTGAACGTTGTAAACTGTAACACTGTAATTGACATCACTGTAGCTATGCAAGTGTGGGAAATAATCAAAGCTCGTGTATCGAAAATCCTTTCTCATATGATATTTACATAGATCTCAACAGTAGTTTTGCCTGCTAGGAAATATTGAGGTAGGATTTCAGGACCTGCATTTAAGTCTACAGGCATCCAGAAAACATATGTCTTATAGTGGTTCTTAATTTGACCATAATTGAGTTCTGGGTCCTTTTTGGACCTAATGTCTTTCCATTCTGGAAATGTCTGTTTTCCCCCAGCCGTAATATGCATGGTTGACAGGTGCAGCACGCAGCAGAGTTAGGAGCAGCAGCTCCTGGATCCATCATAAGCAATCCCTCTCCTGTTCTCCAACAGAAGATGCAGCCCTTGTTGGGAAGGGCAAGGGACCAGCGAGCGCATTGCCTCAGCAAGGGTTAGGTGGTGATGATGTAGGGCTTTTTTCTTTGCTCCCCTCTCTCCCTCCCTTTCCTTTCTTTGAGATGGGAAAATAGGCCACCAATTTAGTGGGAACTGAGACTGTCCAGGCAGTGCCGTCAGCTTTGTGTGCTCTGTGGCTGCCCGCCATTTCCCAGACCATCGGCAGCCCTCTCTTACTGTTTTCCCTGGCTGCATAAAGAGAACATTGTGTTTCTTGGAAGCTCTGGCTCGTACCCTGCCCTCTGTGTGAGAAAAGGAAATGTTCCCTCTGTTCATGACTTAGTAATGGTTGGCAAAAATGATGTCATATCCATGGTGTAGAAAGACAAAGAGAGAGAGAGAGACTGCTTTTTTAGACAGATTTTACACACCACACTGTTCCATGGAGGGTTGAACAAAGACCAGGCATTGTAATGCTCCATTTAGGACACAATACCAGCCTATTTTTTCAGGCTGGAAAGAAATGGGGATTATTTACGACTGTGTTTGAGAGTCCCATTTAGTAATACTATAGCATGGAATATATGGGATTATTTCTCTCTAGGTTTGCATCACTTCATTGTTTGCTACGGCCCGTCTATTACAAGTACACGTGCTAGCATGCTCTGCTTTATTCTTTCTTTATTGCTACTAAGTATAAGTTCATATTAAGTAAAAGAATATTGCACATTGTGCATGAAATGTTACAGACTATCACACAACTGCAGTATTTTACTTCATGGTCCCTCACTCTGTATTTTAATAATATAGCATTACTAATGTATCAATATGCCCTTCAGTGAACTAAGCATCAAAATGGGGGCTTTTCTTGGCCTGTAGTTTTGTCTCTCCTTGTTCAGATATGCTGCGCAATATCAATGCTTGTGTATAATTAATTGTTTTTGGAATAAGCCTATTCAGGAAGTGTGTGTCTGTGTATGTGTTTAAGACTGAAGGCAAAAGAGAGGGGGAACCTGGAAATTTGGAATGTCCTATGATAAAGCCAATGACCCTAACCTCCAGTTGAGATTTGAGCAAACTCTAAAGCTGGTATGAATCAAAGACCCCTCCCTAGTTTTGTGGCAGGTGATGCTGTATGATCTTCAGTGGCTAATTATTAAAACTTTGACAGATTTATGATTAAAGCATACACATTTAATCTCCCACTCCATCTCCATTCTGTAGGCCTTTCCCTGGAGAGCAAGGGGTAAACCTCTTTGCTTAACAGCAAAATTTGGAAACTCATAAAAAGACAGGTCCCTGCATATGTGAAGTGCTCTGATGCTGAGCATCCTTCACTGACTTGGAGCACTAAGTGTCTCCTAGCATGGATTCAATCCAGAGTGTGAACTAATGCTCTGCATGTATAAATCCCAAAGCTGAACTGAAAATAATTTTCTTTCAAATATATATGCCAGGTTCTTCTGCTTTCTTTGCTAGCTTTTTGTCGTGCCTGTTCTCCTCACTTTTTGTTCCTTATAGATGATGAACATTGCTGTCACTGGGGATTCCCATACCAGGTCCCCAGATGCAAGGTTATTGGCAGATGTCACACATCATGGTTGTTACTGTCATAGTCACTACCTCCTCAATAACTTTCTCTAAGAATGAGAAATATTGCAAGAGACTGTAGTTGTTTTCCAAAGGCATGCTTTGGGGAATCAAATGAAATAGGATAATATAGCTTTAAATTGAAATGAAAGCTTCCAGCGGGCTTCTTTGAAGAATGTAGTAATAATTTGCTTTAGCTTCTTGTCTAGTCTGGTTTTCCCTCATACAGCAAGGCATGGCTTTATTTTGCAGGTGATTCAAATTTCTAAGAGCGTCTCGGATCCTGAAATAGTTGTTGCCAGCCAGTCTGGTATAGAGCTTTCTGCCTCCACAAGCTTCTATAGCATTTTGTTTATTCTTTCTGCAGAACAGAATGAACCTCTTTGGAATAGATGTTGCCAGCCCTTCTTGAATCAGGTTCGATATGATTTTTACCACTGCTGCAAATTGATTTGGAACAGAATTTTATTTCTGTTTTCTGCCAAAATTTTGATGTCATTAATCTCTACTGACTGGAAGCACCATCAGAAATACCAGTTTTGGCAGGTGTAAGGAGGCAATCTCCCAGGTACACAAAGCACTAGGAATCGTCTTCAGAGACCCTCAAGCATCAGCTATAGATTAAGTAATACTGTTTTTGTGTTTACTCTGCTTAAAATGCAGACTCCTAAATTCAGTATCACCTTTTGGGTTGGAATGGATTTAAACTGTAGCCACAATAGCAATTCTAACAGTATGGCTGTTTCTGAGATATCAGAGGGAAATTGCACAGGTGGCATATGCATCCAAAATAAGCATGTGAAACTTTGTAGGGGGCTGAATATGATCATTTATTGTAGCTGTGTTAAGAATTTTTTGCTTTTCTTAAGGGGCGTCCTTTCTGACTTTTTGGTGGTTTTCCATTTTAGACAAAATTGTTGCTGTCTTCATTAAAATTCTTTTGTGAATATTCTGATGGACTTATGGTAGGAGCACAAGTACATCAAGGAAAATTTAACAAAGGTTCTGAAAGTATGTTCAGTTTGTAATCGGCTGTGTCAATAGCAGATGGACATTTCTCCCTGTCCACATGTCCTTATGTGCCTGGAGCTCCTTCATCTAGCTGCAGATTTAGTATCAGCCAAAAACAGAAGACAGAATGTCCCACTATTACAACATAAATCTTTTCTGAAGGATTCTCAGATGACAAAAGATTAGGTTATTTCTCTCAACTGCCAGATATTACCTGCTTATCTAGGGAAGCAGCACAAGCTTTTTCCTGTACATTTTCAACACCTGTGAAAGAGTTTGGGATCCATAAACATTGTGCGTGAGATATTGCAAAAATTGTGGTTTTTTAGTTTGAATGAGAAGACTGAAAACTGGGGTGATTGTAATATTCAAACGTATTATTTACTGTTGAAAAGGAATGAATAACCTATTTCTAAAATTGCAGAAAGGAGGTGGCCAATGCACAAACTTCTAATTCATTTCATTTACAGAAAATTTATGTTCTCCTGAAAATAAAGATTTCATTTTAAAAGTACTAGACAAAGTACACTGAAGTGTATGTAGTGGGGCTTGACCTGGATATGGTCTTGCAGATCCCAATTTTCTTAAAGGTAGGGAGCTCACTTTATCAGAGGCTGTAATAAAAAACAGTTCCCTCAAAGAGTGAGTAAAAAAAGAGCAGCTCTCATCTTTTAGCATGTACTCAGCGTTCTGAAAGTTGTTTCTTCACGAAGACCATCTCTGTGTGTCTGCCTTTTCTATATGAGCCTTTTAATCTGAGCAACATCTGCCTTCTCTACTGAAAGGCTGCTGGCGTTTCTCTGAATCCTACCTTCTGTGCACCTGGGTGGAAATCATCTGTTTTCCTGAATGAAACTGGGTCATGGAAGAATCCTGGCCACAGCACCCTGCATTTGCATCCAGAGGGTCTGAATCAGCTGTCACATACAGGCCCTATTCTGTAATCTGTGACTTCAGTGGACCTAGGTGTAGTGACAAAACCTGCAGTTGTGGCACAGAGTATTTATTCACTGATTTATTTACCCTCAGGAGCATGCCTGTCCTAGACGCTGTGTAATAATGAAAAATGCAGCAGGAAAGGAAAAAAGCCTTTCCTTAAACAAAGTTGAACATCATTAAAAAAGCCGTATCTTCCATAAAACCAAACCTTTCGACATGCAATGCTCCTGAGTCCGCAGGGCAGGATATCTGAGCCAGCGAATACGCTAGAATGCAGTTGAAATATGCTTACTGACAGTGTTGTTGATTTTAAGTCCACATAGCACAAGGTAGTGCCATTTAGATTTTACCACACATATACAGGTGCAGTCAAACAATATCAGTCTGGTGTCAGCATACTATTGTCCTGAGATATTAGATCTTGCTATCTGACCTGTTAGACTTCATGAGTCCCAGCTTCCTACAACTGCATCATTGAACTCTGCCTCATGTGAACTTTTGTGTCCTCCCACACAGACCATCATATTTTTTCTTACCTCCTCTCTTGTCCCTGTATACCCGCTGCCTTTCCTTTTATGTTTCCACTCCTTACTGTCAAATACAGCACCAAATCTGTTGCCTATTGATTCACTCTTCCTTCTGGTCTTCTCTCCTATGATGCCCATTCCTTTTCTGATGCTGTCATAAATTTCTTGCTTATTAACATTTACGTCTTTATTGTTTGCTTGTGGTGTAAGTCACTTCTTTTCTTTGACTTTAGCATGATCTCTGCTTTACCTTCACATTTCCTTTCTTTCTTTTCTTGCTGATTTATTATGACAGGAAGGTAAACTCTGCGGGACAAGAAGCCTTTTTAGAAGCTATGAAAATGGTGTGAAGAGCTATGCTACTTCAAAAATACTTTTTTGTAATCTAGTGTGCTAGAGTTTGTCAGGGAACATAGTATACTTACTGTCCTCTTCACCATAATGGTTTTCGCATTCCAGATTTGTTGCAGAAGTTCTCCACACTGTAATAAAGTACTATGGTACTAGCATGAAATTGCGTGCTAGCAGGAATGTCAGCAATTTGTACTTGGTACTTTTTTTTTATAGCGCTCTGATATAAATATTCTGAGCAACACTGCTGGTGGTTAATTGACCATCTTACTTGGCATGCATGTTGTCACCTTCACCAGGGATGCCAAGAAAGATAATGCTCAAGGAGAATAAGCCATACGTTTACTTTCAAGAGTGGCCTCTCAAGCTTTAAATTCAGGACAAAGGAAGCCAAATTACCTTGAGCATTAACCTGCATTCACTTCTGAATTATCTTTTTAAAAGAAGATCTACAGTATTCTATCTTCAGGTGTGTCTGTCATTTCAGTTATTGATGCCCTGTTTAGTTTGGCTTCATAGTGGCATAACTTTAAATGCCTTCGGTAATTTTTATGTTTGTTTGCTTGATGAAACCAAGGCTCTGCTTATTGCCAAGCATATCAAAATGCCATTGCTTGTAGCTCTGAGTTTAGTTAAACCTGCTGTTAAGCAATTTGTGTCCTTGTGACTTGCTTGCTCTCTCCGGGACCTTTTAGTTATTTTTCAGAAAGTTCACAGAATTGACAGAATTTCCCTCCTTTGCAGAACAGACTAACACCCAATGCTTAATGCTTGCAGTTTCAGTATTGGATGAAGTATTTGTTTGAAAGAATGTATTACCAATGCATTTTGGATTGCTGCTATCTCTTTCCCCAAATCAGGCCAATATTTCAAAACTGAGCTTGCCAGTATCTTTGGCACTCTATTGTCCTGGCACCTGATGTCTATACTGCTAAGTACTTGATACCTTGGCTGCACTTTTAATATCTATCCAATATCCAAACTGGTGGTATCAAAACAACAAGTTAGTGCCTTGTGGCAGTTATTCTGAGAAGAGGAAGAATAGCATTTCATGAAATCATGTAATTACAAATATTATTAAAACAGATGTGGTTCCTGCTGTTGAAATCAGGTATAGAATCTAGGTATAACACAAAGCCTTACATCATTCATGAGAAATCATGTAAGCTTAAATTAAAGTCCATAAAATGTCTAATTTTTGTTTGTGTTTGTGATTGATACACTTTGACATTAAAGTGAGCAGATGTAGAACTGCTCATGGGAGCAGTACTAGTTTCTGCCTACACTTAGTTATTAGGTGGCTTCACGAAAAATTAGAAATTGCTCTGGGAGACAGAGGTTGCTATTTTTAAGTAAACATTTCAGCCTTCGCATTCAGAGACTCAGCTCTGTGGGAAGCCAAATTCTGTAAATTTAATATCTGGAATAAGAGAAAAGCTCAAGGAGTGTTGCCAGGTGTGTTCAGCTGGCATGGCTCTGAAGTCCTTGAGTGAGTTCGATATCACACAAGCACATGTTCTGTTGTATTGTATCCAGAAATGAAGAGCTATTTGTCATGGTTTAACCCCAGCCGGAAACGAAGCCCCACACAGCCGCTCGCTCACTCTCCTCCCAGCAGGATGGGGGAGAGAATTGGGAGGGTAAAAGTGAGAAAACTCGTGGGTTGAGATTAGAACAGTTTAATAATTGAAATAAAATAAAATAATAATAATAATAGTAATAATAATAACAAATTGTAATGAAAAGGAAAATAACAGAGAGAGAGAAATAAACCCCAAGAAAGACAAGTGAAGCAAATGAAAACAACTGCTTACCACCAACCAACTGATACCCAGCCAGTCCCTGAGCATCAGCCCCCCCTGCCAACCTTCCCCCAGCTTTATATGCTGAGCATGATGTCATATGGTCTGGAATATCCCTTGGGTCAGTTGGGGTCAGCTGTCCCATCTGTGTCCCCTCCCAACTCCTTGTGCCCCCCCAGCCTCCTCGCTGGTGGGGTGGGGTGAGAAGCAGAAAAGCCCTTGGCTCTGTGTGAGCACTGCTCAGCAGGAATGAAAACATCTCTACATTATGAATAGTTTTCAGCACAAATCCAAAACTCCATACTAGCTACTATGAAGAAAATTAACTCTATCCCAGCCAAAACCAGCAGACTTCTGTAAGCGATGCCTATATTCTTGCTGAAATTCTCAGCCAGCACTAGAAAGCTGTCATTCTGGTTTTGTATCTATTATTGTTCTGCCCAAGCTATTCTAGAATAAATAGTTAAAATGTTAATTGACATAAATTTCTGCTATTATAAGGTATGTTTTAAGAGAGGTTCCTCCTGAGCTGCATAGTTGATGCTCGTTAGTTTCAGTAAGAAGTACTTGGCTGAGTAAAATGATTAATATTAGACAAAGGTGAAAACTGTCCTTTATTTTCTTGATAACATTATGCTTCAAGATCCTCTGCAGCTCTCTATTTTTACACACTTGGCTACAATATTGTTTCTGCTAGCCATTCACTCCATGTAGAAGAGGTTTATTTGTTTCTTTTAACAATTCTTTTGTGCTCATAGTTCTTCTGCTTCACTTTACGAGGTATTAGGTGCAGGTTGTATGTATATTACGTATGTATATTCTATGTAATTCTGCATTTATGTTCCCCACATGATCAATAGAGCCTTGGCTGCACTATGATGCTACTATTCTGCAATGCAATATGCTATCAGTCTTAACACGTGTTGGCTTATATTCATTATTCCTGGGACAGGGTGAGTAGGGTATGGAGTTCCTGCAATAACTCTGAATACTTGCATGTACTTCACAGTGATCTGTAGACATTCAGCGAGGTGGAGTCATGCCTACATTAAGGATACAGGGTTACCTTTTTGCCCTATAAAGTTTGGATCCTTGTAATTTTCCTCCAGGGATTCTTAACATATTCCATTATCTCTCTACCACAGTGTATGCGGAACTGCATATTTGAACAAGTTTCTTATGACTCCAGTTGTTGGAGAAGGGCAAAAAGAAGAAAAATTTTATCGAATGAAAAGTTTGACTATGAAAGGAGATCCCTTTATGTGGAGGAAAATTCAAATACTTCATTCTGCATTAATTAATGTAAAGATACCTTCATCACCCTTTATGAAAGCAGTCCCATCTATAGGGCATGACATGAGTGAAAATATACTACATGTATGCTATAAATATGTTGATATAGCTTTATCTATAATCAGTCAGTGGATACTATTCTATTTACTAAAGTAGAATAAGATTAGGATTAAAATTAGGGACTGGAAATAGCTGTCTTTTGTCAAAACGGAAGGATTAGATGAACTGATGGATCAGTACAGCAATTCTATATTTTTTGTTGGATCCTTGTATCACTCTCTGTTAGTAAACAAGAGTGTGTAAAAAAAGAAGCTGGAAGCACATTGCCCTTCTTAGGTTCTTCAATCTATTTATATGCTCATGAGTCTATCCATATCTAGGATACATCACAAATGGAATTATTATTATTTTACTATACTATAAACTCAGTTATTCAGGCAAGTTAAGTAAAAAACTAGACTGCAGCTACATTGCCATAATGATTTTACAGCACATAATTTTAAAGTATTTTTTCCTAATTCTGTCTCTTCTCATAGCCGTCAGAAAGAATTCTGCCAAAAATGTCAGGTTTGGTGCAATTCATATCTGCCTAGTGGCTGAACACAAATTGCTGCTTTCTTTCACAGCCACAGTTCCTGCATTTGAAGTAACAGTAGGGGAAATACCTACTTTTTCGCCTCAAACTTCACGGAAAGAGAGATCTGTGTTCCTTTATCCCAGACAAATATTTGAATAACAAGTATGAGGAAGCTCTAAGTACCTACTTAGTAGACATGATCTAACAGTGAGAGATAAATAAGCCACAGGTATAAGCTTATTTCTACCTATTAATAGGCAATAAGAATTAGTATCTTTTTCCAGGTGTATTTTCTGTTTTGTGTGCTTGTATGGCTTCCATTAGTGCTCTCAAAATACACTTATAAAGAAGACAAATATTAACATTCGTACTTTACTGATGGGGAACTGAAACATTGAGTCTTTGGCTTGCCCAAGGTCACATAGGAAGCTGATGGCTGAGTAGATGTCCCAAGGAGTATTTTTGTAATTCCCAAATCTGAAATCACCATTTTATGGTCCCTGAATTATTCATTTCCCATTGGAAATAATTACCACAGAGAACTTATGCATTTCCAAGAATGCTACCAGATAGAATACAAGCATGTTGTAGTACTGCTGTTAGGAGGCTTATGTAAGACTTTCTTTAAAACCAGCTAACCCTATTTCATGTGTTAAATTTATGTATATATTATGCACTGGCGTTTGTTATTTCCATGTATTGCATGTGAAGTATACACACAAAAAAGAAATAATGAATACCTATATCTCATCAAAGAGAGATAAAGCCACACTTATAAAAAAATCTCGAGTTGGAAATTACAGTGTTTCAGCAGCAGCAGCCCAAACAAGGATGATTCCAATGGAAACGTGTCCTTTAACGCTAAAATTGCAAACACTTTGCTGAAGTGTGTTGGTAGTAATAGATGAAAATGTAGTTGTGTCACTGAGCGAACAACAATTTTACCAAACAAATTACTAGTGAATGTTTCTCTGATATACCAGGTAGCAGAGAGTGTGAAAATATATGTGTTCAAAGTTTTTTATCTACTGATATTTTTTTTTCTTACACAAGGAAAGATTTAAGTTGAATTATACAAATAATTATGCTTTATATTTTCTAATTTACAGTACATTACATTTGGGTTTAGGAGGTGTCTAAGGGATAGCACAATTATTTAATATGTATAACACATTCAGTGTCCTCTATTTCTCGGTCTCCTAATGCAAGTACAAGTGAGAAACTGCTACATGGATAAATATTTATGTGCATGTGGTGTGCTGTAAAGATACTCCATGTTCCAGTCAAAGAGGTGTTGCACATCAGCACAACAGCATGGTAAGAACAAAAAGAGAGTGAATTCATGACTATACAATAAAATACAAAAACTTCAGGATTCAAAATTAATGCCATAGCTAAGATTGTGGCCAGGAGAGAATGCATGGGCTTCCATATATGAAATTGAAAGGATATTTAAAAGAGTAGAGGACAAAAAAGCTCTCCAGAAAGGTATGGCCAAGGCATGTCAGAGGTCTTTCTTGCCTTTACTAGTAAGGCTTCAGGAATGTTATTATAAGCAGTGAATTTGTTATGTTAATGAAATTATTACTGTTTAAAGCATGACATTTGGAAACACCATTTTCATGTATTTGTTACAAAGAATACGTGAAAATAACAATTCTTTTGTGGAGCATTGGTTAGCCACCAATGTCCATATGCCTGAATGAGATTATAAACTTAGGAAAGTGTTTACCTCTGTTCTGACCTGTAGAAAAAAGAATTTCATGAACTCCTAGGGGATCAGTTACTCTCATTTACCACTGTAGAACTGGACTAGAGGTGCCGGCTTTGTCTCAGTGTGCTGTTATCTGCCAGTAATTGTAACAGCAGCAAGCTCTTCAGACCCAATTGTCACTGTGTGCCTGATGACTGTGCTGACTTACTGAACTCCTAGTGCCTTCAGCTGAGCAGTTGATGGTAAAGCTTGCTGATGGTCGCTAGCCATTTCATCAGACTTTATTGTCTGTGCGGCTTCATAATTCGGCGGAAGTTAGCAGTAGGGATAAAACAGAGTGAAATTTGAAGAATTTCAGGTTTCCTTTTTGTTCTGTGAATTGCAGTGCATCACCTGAGCTATGATCAGTGCCCTGTCTGTGCTCTTAGCCCAGAGCAGTGAAGACACTTTGCTTAACCTGTCCCGAGCGGGTGCAGCACCGCTCTGCCGAGACTGGATGGGCAGGCAGTGATCACAGTTCAGCTCCCACAGCGTGTCTAGATCTACTAACTTGGTGATATATATGAAGCCTCATACAGTAAAGGACATTTACATTGGCAAATAGTAAATAAATAGGGAAATATAAGAGGTTGTGAAAGTTTGTGTGTAATCTTTCACTTCGTGGTAGTCTATGCAGATGCTCACATCACTAACACATGTTGTTCTGGTTGCCAGTCCAGGAAATCTGAGATAACCTGAAAGAGGTGTAACATATTGTGAGGACAAAAGGAGAGTGGGAGAGAAGCCAAGGGAGTTTGCTCCCTTTAACCTAGAAAAATGAAGATCTGAGAGGGGATGTAACTGCTGCCTAGAACTATTGCAGAGATGATAAATATTAAAGCATGAGAAGAGCTAAGAGCTGTGTTCACATAAAACCAAATGGGTATAAACTGTCCGAAGATCAGTTTAGGATGGAAAATATAACTTTTCTAACCATTGAAAGCTGCTGTTCTAGAACAAGTTTTGTGAATGTTAGCAGCCTTAACACTTTTACAATAGAGCATGATAAATTTCAGATAGGGATTGTAAGAAGTAGCTGCCTATAGGAGTAAATATCTGTACTTGGTGACTTAGGAAGTGCATTTCTGTGATATGGTTTAACTTTTGGTTTTGTTTATTTTTTCTAGTTTCTGCTTTTTCCTTGAAGTCAAAACATACAGGGAAAAGAGATAAGAATATATGGAAGCTAATCCTGAGATTCGTGAATTCTATTTTAGAAGAGGCATGGCAGTAGGTTCTCCTGTATGTTTGGGGTTTACTGGAGGTTATTTTTAAAGCTTTTTTTTCTTTGTTAATAAATAAGGTTCCTCCTTTAAATAAAACAATATATCAATACAGTATCAAAACATAGATAAACAAAATATACAATATAATTAAAATATTAGTAGGCTGGTACCAAATGAATACAATATTCAACCATTTTTATATCCTGCATTTGATCAAGCTAATGACATTTTCTTTGTTAACTATAGTAGTGAAGATGGGACAAAGCTAAAATATTTGGATCTGACTTTTCAGAATATAGGAGAAAATTTGGTCCAAGATCTGAACTTTGTGCCTCCAGTTCATCTTTAGATAGCAGTTCTTAGGAACTACTATGCGCCAGAAGTCCAATTTTTTGTACTGATAAATATCATATTATTCTGGTGAATTTAACAATTTTCAATTGCTGTACAAAGAAATTTGTTTTCCAACATAAATCTTTGTTTGCTGTTTTGTATTGGGGAGAACCAAACTATTACGTATATTTAGTTCATAGTATAAAACTATTAGATCAAAATTCTCCTTTCATTTACACTCATGCAACCACACTGAATTAGTAACTAAGCAGAGTAATACTTAGAGTGGTACTCGGAGACTTCGCTGCATAAATCCCATTAATGTTAATTCCTAGGCACAGTGCTGAAAATGTACCCTTAAGCATCTGGCAGAGCAGCGATTCTTACAAAAACTTATAAGCCAATTTCATTTTTAAGTAGTGGTCTAACACAGTGTAAGTGCAAAGTTATTAAATATTAAAGCTTTAAGAAATCGGTCTCGGGCATTTAATCTAGAAAATAATTGTTGCCAATACATCTTCCGTTGATTTAGGAATACTCGCTACTTGTTATTTCAGGGAGTTGTTGGGTTTTTTCTACCTAAGGTTATCTTTTCTGTTGATTTAACATATCTATCATACTTCTTATCTTAGAATGTTTTTCTTACTTCATTACTTTTGAAAATGTAGAAAAAAATCTTCCAAAAAAGCCATCTCTAATGTGTTTATTCATCTTAAGCTATACTAATAATAAATCTTTGATTGTTAATTTTATTGCAAAGTATATCTTTTTGATTTCCAAGTTAAACACATTTTTGAGGAATGGACAGTGTCAGAATATATCCCCTTTTTTGCGATTTTAGTCAAGTTGTTATTATTCATTTTACTTCAGAGCACATTAACCCAACAGATATGTAGCAGTAAGATGATTCAAAGCTTAGGTAAGGAAACCCGATCACTACCACAGTCATTGCATATTTGCTGAAAAAAAAGCAGATGCTACTGATTTATATTGAGAATTTCCAAGGAGGAAACCGCAAGTAAATGATACTGTGCAACAAAAAAAGAGTTATAAATTCAACCTGCAGCTGCAGGACTGTAATTGCATTGAAGTTGAGAAAGTGCAGGTAGAAAGATTTTCAAGAGAAGCAGAACCCTAAGATTTGCTTGGACAGGGTGAATATAGCGTTCCAGTTTATCCTAAATGAGCTTTATCAATGCTAAATCTGATTCAGGCCTAGCATATGCTATCTTAAAAATGATATGAATGCTGTTTGGTCACGCATAAAATCTGGCATGCATCAGAACTTCAGTGGTACCGTGAAATGGTTTAACAGTGGTTTATGAAATCCGGTGAGCCTGGGCTATGGGGGCCTGCTGCTGGCCTGCACCCCAAAGCGCTGCGGAGGGGGCGGGTGGCCCCACAGCTGCAGGCCCGGGGGACAGTGGCCACCCCCCGACCCTCACCAGGGCGGCCCTCACCACCTCTCTGCTGCTGCGGCGCTTCCCTGAGGGCCTCCCGCTCCAGGGGAGAGCTTCGTTTGGAGCAAGAAGCATGTTTTGAGAGGGCGGCTACTGGCTCGTCTTCAAAAATACTGGCTTTTATTCTTCTCCCTTAAGCCACTACGGTTTCCACACCCGGGAAGACTTTGGGGAAAGGAGGCAGTGTTTCTCTGTTCCACAGGCTGACACTCCTGACAGAACGGGCATGACAAGCCTGTAAATAAACAAAGACTTCCTGGCGCATCTGCGTCTCCTGCCAAGACACCCCGTCCAAGCATTTTGAATCTGTTTTTTGAAGAGAGAGATTCCCAAGAAGATTAACCAGATTCTGCTAGACAAGTGTTACAACATGTTTCTACTCTTGTTCTGGTTTATTTTCTAATGCAAAGTTTGTTTGCAAGTTTTCTGATATCCTCCGCTTATCAAAACAACAAAAATATTTTTCTTCTTTTTTTGACATTATTCTTTTGGAATGATGTCAGGTGTTACAGCCAGAGCCCCTTGCTGCACAGCTTTGCTTGAAAGGAACTAGCTGAGAAGCTTTGCAAACTCTTAATGTTGATGCACAATAGGTTTTAGACAACAGTTTGGAAGGCAGAAGGAAGCTAATGTGCTGGAATGTTTCAGAAAGAAGAAACCAGAAAGCTCACATAACTGAAGGCCTGTCATTTTGCTTTCAGACTCAAGTAATGAAGAGGTAGATAAGGATAATGTTAAAAGCAACTAAAAATGCATTGTGGAAAATATGTGTTTTAAAACTAATCTTTGTAATTGTCATGAGATTACAAGTTTTGTTAGAAAGTAAATAACATTGAAATAACAGGCTTCTGAAAGCCTTTTATCACAGTTTAGATCTTAATACCCTAGAAAAGCACCAGGTACGTGGCATGTTTTTTGGTTATAAGAAAGATCTCAAATGTCAAATGAGGAATCATAGTTAAGCTGCTAGGTTATAATAGAAACATGAGTATAAGAGAAATATATTCTTGGTTATATTTAACTTCTATGAAAAAAGCAGCTGCAGAAGAAATAAAGATTGAGTAACTGTAAATAATTGAGAGAAAACATCAGTGATACAGAACAATCTGGCTAAGTTGGCAAATTGGGAAAATAAAAAGTAGGCATTTCATTAGGGAAATGTATCTGGAAAAATTAACATGAATCATATTTACAGAAAAAAGGAATCCATTCCTCAAAAGCATTTAGTCTGAAGAAGATTCAATGGGTCACATTAAATAATCAATCTGACACTGATCTCAGTGCAATGCCATGGCATACAGAGCAAAAGTGATCCTGTATAATCACGTGAATATCACATAAAGAAAAAAAATGTCATTACTCCCATTTTTGGCAGCGCGGTGAGTGCTTCTGCAATGCTTCTGCAGAGGGCTTCTGCAGTTCTGAATTCTGTGCTTGAAGAAGGTGAATACTGTGGAGGGTTGGGTAAAGAGTCCCATAAATCACAACAGGAGGGAAAATAGATTTCACAGGAAAATAGTTTCATGGAGTACGAAGAAATAAGTGGCCGGGTCTTTGTAGTTTAATAGTGAAAATCTTAAAGCATGACTTAATGAGAACTGTTACATCTCTGGGAGACAGAATTTTGCTAGTAGCAGGTTTTCACTCTGTCGGGCAGTGGTGTTGAAGACAAGCAAATACAGTATTTTTAACAGTGAAGGCTGTTAAACATTGGATCAAGTTATCAAGGATTATGATGAGTTCTTCATCACAGGCATCTTTAAAATAAAAACTAAATGTTTTCCTAAAGGATAAAATTGTGTTTGACTTGAAAAGGAGTTAGTTGAGGAAAGTTTTTTGGAAGGTATAACAAGCCACATGTACAGAGAGGTTCCTTCTCATTTTCAAATATATCAATTGGTTAAACATAATAATCTCCAAGTATTGCACATTACTAGCATCATGATCTATTTCACAGGCTTTCTACAAGAAGCATATTTATAACCCCATCATTTTGAAAGATTATGCACAATGTTCTAAAATGCTTTTCCTGTTTTATTCTTCTGGAAAGAAATAGTGTTTTCTATTCTCACTTTTCAGTTAAGCGTGGAGAGGTGAAATGACTTGCCCCATAAAGTACAGTTCCCCTTATTCCCAGGCCAGTTTCCTATCCACAGCTGTGTCCCAGTACCCTGATTCCAAAGGACCACAGTTCATGCTGTTTTTGTAGAAAGTCATATCCCTCAAAGGAGTCAGGCATTTACATATTTTCACCCAGCATATTTCATTTAAGAGGAATTATTCATATGGAAGTTGTATACACATTTGGGAGTTAAGTTGAATAAAGACAAACTATTTTATGCAATATGTGGCAGAAAATCATGGACAAGATAAACAAGTGAAACTCTGCTTTGTTTTACTTTCCTTTTCTTCCCTGTTGAAATAAAAAAGAAATATAAAGAGCTAAAATATATGGGCCACTTCAATAAATGAGTGTAATTGATGCAAAGTGAAGGAAGAAATGATTCTAAATTGGGCAAGCATTTATCCCTGCATGCTATTGAATGGTGTAGTGGTTTAGCTCATGGGAATAAATCTCCTTCAGTGTACAAGGGAAATTGCATGGTCACGCTATCTTATTTTAGCAACACTGTTGGACGTAGTCACACTTATTTCTCATTCGATAAGTTCTGCACCTATCCCTTTACTAGCCTTTTTAATTTCTTCATGTCATTGCCAAAATACTAGCTTTATGCAGTACTGCTCATGTAATCCTCCAACTTTCCATGGAGAACTGTTGGAAGATGCTGACAATCTTTCACTGTGCTTTTATTCTTTTGCAAAGTAAACTGCATAATTTGTGGAAACAGTATTTACCTGCCAAGGACTCTTTATTGATCCCACTCAGTGCTTGCTACCTTTGGCATAAGTGGTAATCATGCAGACTAAAATAGCACTCCTGAAGCACTTCCTCACTCTTTATAACCCCCAAAGTAGTACTTGCACAAAAGCAAAACCACTGCCTGTTAATCATTTTGCTCCTTAATAGATTTCTCACCTGACAGGCATAAGTTTATCAAAGTTTCTCTGAACTTTCTTGGTTTCAAAGAAACAGAAATTTAGCCTATCCAGAAATTCCTTTCTAATTATTCTAGTTACTTATTTTAAAGTAGGCTTTAGATGTACCCAACATTGATTAGTAATGTTTTAGAATACACTTAGAAACGTCCCAAGGCAAAAATATATTTATACTGCTTAAGAAGAAAAGCAAGCAGAATTTTTTTCTTGGAGACAATTTTGCATTACTTCATGCTGTAGAAAAGCTACCAACCTTGCATTTTCACTAGACACTTCAGATGAGGTATCTGCCATAAAATGTTTTCTTTTATGAAACCTTCTCAATTTTCATTATATGCACACACACACACACATAAAGTAGTGTGAGGTAAAGAATTGAGGAGAAAAAATAAAAGCTAAGCATTCTATAATCTTTAAAATCTTAACTAGTCTGAGGTCTGGGCTACAGTCTCACTCTACAGACAGACTTCGGCATTTCTTGATTTAAGTAGAAGGAGAAACCTTATCTCTTCAGAAGTACTCTGTTTATGGAAACTCTCCCTTTCTACAACCATCTCAAAGCTTGGGCCATGCTTGTGTTGTCACTAAACTTTTTGTTTTCTCACCTTTTTCCTCACCATTTCTCCTTTTTATCATTATTATTAGCATATAAGCAATATTCTTCTCCACTTAATATCTTTCAAATAAACTGTGGGGTTTTGTTCCTTTCTGATCCAGCCTACTCATTTCTCCATTCTCTCTCCAGAGGAATGTACTTAGTAGTCCTAGCTGGAAAAGGCATACTATCCTGCTTTGTACCAAAGAGTTCCTGGAAAGATACTTAGCTGCTAAAGAAGACAAAAACATTGATATGATAAATTACAGACAAGGCTTTTTCTAGCCTGTATAAACTTTCATTTTACAGTAAATTGTATTTCATTATATATTTTTAAATATACTTTTTATTTCTATATATTAATCTCTGTGAGTCTCCCTGTGCATTCATTTTGGCCAGGTTCTAGTGGGCTTAGCTGTTTAGATTACTATTTCAGACATGAAACTGTACTCATGGTGATTGCAATGGAACTGTGTTTCTAACCAAGATGTTTTAGTGGACTTTGTTGGAGTTTATGTAATTATCCTTATCCTTATAGATAACATTACAGTTTGAACAGTAAAAAGAGGGGGGGTTGGGGAGAGGAGAGAGCAAACTTTGCAAGCACATAGACATTGTAGATAACATTATGGTTTGAACAGTAGAAAAAAAGGGGGGGGCGGGAGGGAGCAAACTTTGCAAGCACATAGACCTTACAATGGAAAACTGTATTTCAGTTTGAAAATGACAGACATTTACTTAATTATTGTCCCTAGCTGATATTTAAAGTGTATATGCAATTTAAATTAAAATGCCTAGTCAATTTAAAGGTCATGTCAAATTGAGGGTTTTATAGATAATGTTTTAAAGCAATTGTTAGTGGTGTGACTGATTAGAGAAGAAAAGAATGATGCACGCTGAATCTACCATTCAGATACATGTATGTTTAGACTCTTTCTAGGTTTCAGAAGGATGTAAATGTACCAGAAGTATAGACTGAATAGTGCCACGTATCACAAAAGGGCCTTTTTCTGTAACAAAATTCTTGGCATCTAGGCAGCTTTCTGTCTGCAGCTTCTATGTAAATGCCAAGTAAATTGTTAAAGCGAGTTAAATGTCAGTAGAGGGTCCAGCATAAAATCCCTGCTTTCCGGTGTTCCTGATAGCCTGCTGTAAGTTCCTTGGTATCTCTATGGCTTACTATAAGCAATTATTTTGCTGAAACCACAAATCCTACTCAAGTTGGTCTTTATGAAAGAAATCAGACCTGGCCTCTATGGGGAGAGTTTTGTACAGAGTAGAACAGCTCTCCCTGCCTACTCTTATTAGTTCTTAGTCTTTTCCACTCCCCATAGGAAACCTAGATCACACTTTATCATGCTAAATACCATGTGAAACATTATCAGTGGAATTGCTATTAATTAGGAAATGTTCTAGTCTATTAATTCTGAATTCTCTGGTTTCTGGGAGATCCTAGCTGGCTTTCTTTTTTCCTTGTCACAGTGGGATTTTCAAAGCTATCTACATGCATAAGGTATGTGGCCACCACTGACTGTTAATAGGAATTGTGTATCTGGCATGCTAAGACACCTCATAAGCTCATTCAGAAGAGGCTTCCACCATTCCCCTGAGAAGCTGAAACCCCTTTTCTCTAGAAAAGCAATTTAAGTCTGACCAGGAGGATGAACTTATAGATTCTAGACCTTATTCAAATGCATATTTAATTCTGAAATAGCTAGCTGGTAATGGAGAGAAAAGAAAGCGATGGGAAAGAAATTAAAATGAAGCTTGCAGCTAGCTGCTTAAAATTATCAGAGCAAGTGAAAACTCAGTCAGTGGCTGGTTTCCCAGATGCTATTGCTCATCAAGGCTCCAGGCCAATGAAGTGGGAGCATTATGGAATTTGGTTAATAAAGTTATATTTGATCTATTTTAAAACCTCTGTAATAGGCCTTTGCAGAACTCTTTCTCAGTAGTTCATTTGAAGTTGGATCCATATGTGATACCTTCCAAAAGTAACTCAGAACGAGCTCCACTGAAATTAGTTATCACTAAACAATGTGTTCAAATGCATGCACACAAAAGGGCAGATCTGGGCCTAATTTTAATTTACATGCATTTGGAGATATCTAACTCCCAAACATTTTTGTTAGGTTTACTTCTGCTCTGAAAAAATAGTAGAATGCACATGCAATTCAGTCAAACAAGAGTCTGATGCTTAGTTTTCAATTTGAGATAAAAAATATCTTGTATTTTCTGCAGTGTCGTTGAAGTCACACATTTGCCAAAGTTCAGTTGAAAAGGTTTGCAAGCCTTAGGACACCTCTTATTGAACTTGATATCAGATATAAAGCAGAAAATCAGGTGAAGTTCTCTTTTCATTGAGGTTTCCTTGGAAACATTTCCTCAGTACTTCAGAACAGTACGTTTTAGAGAGTTCTACAAAGAAATAGGGATTTCTGCATCTTCCTCTAGAATCTCAGGTTTTCATTGCAGCAGCAGTGAAATTGCTGGAGTAGACTAGAAGAAGAGGCTTAGTCCTGATTAGGAAAGTTGGAAAGAAGATAATTGTCAAATCCTGGAGGTTCACTGTTGGCCAGAGGTCCAGTGAAAATGAGAAAGGCGTTATTGCTCTGATTATCTGAATGTATTTTGTGACGTTTTGATTTTGGACAAGTAATAAAAAACAACATTGGTTTCAGGGATGTAGGGGAAGGTTCTACAATGGGGCTAACGTTTCTGAGTTTTTGGTTTCTTAGCAGAGGCAGATGTAATGGGGTATTTCAAAGGCCTTTTTGTATGCTAGATGATGTCTTAGACATAGTCGTCAGAAAAACAAATTGCTCTTTGCACTTCTGCTTTCAGCAGGAAGAAGTGTTTTAATATGTGCCTTCTATGACACTGCTGGCTTTCCATTTGCCCAAGGAGCTGGTAGTGGCAGCTAACACAGCTATTAGTTCAGCACTGCATAATGAGGTAATGCTTACGAATCACAAAGCTGCCAGTTCCCTCAATGTGCAGGTCGTGTGTCGTGCTGGGTGCAGAATTACTGATAGAGTTGCCTCATCCCGAAGTTTGTGTTAGGATTCATTCACATGGAGTCACTAAGGAGTTTGTAGCCTATGTGATACTTAACCAGGTACCAAAAACATGGGGTTTGTACAGCACCCTATATACTGTGATTGCAGTCTGAATAATGAATGTAACAATGGCACTGTAATGCAGTGTTAATTGTGGGTGTGAGTACTACTAAACATACTTTGTCTGCAATTAAAAATAACATTTTCCCTATCAACCCTGAAAATTCAAGAGTTAGCCTACGATATGAAAATAAGGGTTAGTCGGATACCTCTCTGGTTATTGTTGCTGCTGTTATAAACTTCCTCATCCCGTTTTCTTCTTGCCTCTTCCGTAAGATTCCTCTTACAGACTTTTCTGATCCTCATGTTTCTGCCTATGAAGAATCACTGTGACAACATTTAAACATCATACTGCAAGAAAAATTAAATCCATAGTCTTACAGGATTCTTTTTTATTCTGTGAGTGTTATTTGAAGACTAATGAGGAAGCACATGTGGCGAAACTGTTGAAATAGTGAGACTGGGAAAGCGATGTTTACATTCAATAGTACTCTCTCATTCCCCATTACATTATTCTGATTTTGCAGAGATTTTTTTCTAAGGACACATAAATGAATAATCTTATGACAAAAATTGAGGGTTTAGCTACTGTTGTGTGATGATACTTTCTGTAAATCTCTTTGTTTTGATCAGTGACTAACACAACTGTAGACCTGTAGCAAGGTTTTTATTAAATAATTCTGAGAACAAATAATGAACATAAGGTAGTTCATTCATCCTTGAACTGTGCTTCAATTATGAGTTAAGAACTAAATCTGAAGAAGTTGGTTGTGGAGCAATACAAAATTCATATGGAGTCACTTTTGGATTACAGAATTACACTTTGCAAGTTTTTTTAATGTCCTTAAGCGCATCTGAAAATGGCAAATTCAATTTAATAGACACCTGGTAAAATTAGATTATTGGAATGCATAAACTGAATTTGTGCACTTTTATGGGCAGAAGGAACTATTACAATTAAAACAGTATAGGGTTTGCATGTGCAATTAGCCATTGATTTCACATGCACATTTCTTTTCACAGTGTATTTGGGAATCAACAGATTAGATCCTTTTGTATGAGATAAATTGAGCATGCAGATATTATTTCATTTACAATGCAATAGCAAACAAATAGCTCATTTACTTGCATAATGTTAATTGGTTATGTTAACCACATTCATGAATGCACATTTTATCTTTGCTGTATGTTCCTATAATTCTTTATAGTGCTGTAAAAATGTATAGTACATAATCCTAGACAAAGGATCTTATCACCCTGCCTTACAATACAACAATAAATAATATTGGGCCAGGTTTTAAAAATAGCTTCATAATGCTGCAGCTTCAAGTCAGACATCTAGTACAGAGACAGATTTTTTCAAAAATGCTCAGCACCCAGCAGTTCCCACCGAGAACAGTGAGAGCTCATGAGTAGTGAGCATTTTTTGAAACTCTAGGCTCTTGTTCTTATCAATTGAATTTAGACTGTATTTGCCAAGAAAATTCTATGCTGTCATCTGTGCAAAACCTCTTCTTCATAGAGATACAGTATTCCAAGTATTACAGCTACAAAATAGCCTTATTCCTTTCTGTTTGAAGAAGTAACTAACTAGTATAATGGATGGGGCAGAAGGAGGTGAAATAAGTGTAGTATACCTAGCACAGAAAATGGAAGAGAATTAATTATTTCACCAGAAGTTGTTTCCTGTCCTGTTCTGCTTTTGCAGATATATGGCAGATCTGTTCTTAAGTGGAGTTTTGATTGTGCAAATGTCCTTCATTGTAAATAATTTTCATTGCTTTTTTTAGAGATATATATAATTTAGCTCAGTGCATGTACATCTTTTCAAAACCTTGCAACAATGCTGTAGGTTAGTAGGTATTTATCATGTAAATCTTGCATTAGAAACCAGGGTCAGAAAATCTTGAGGATAAAGACTTGTAACCATTAACAAAAAAGAAGAGTAATGACCATGGAATCCCAACAATTTCCTACATCAGTCAGTCATTATGTTTCAGCTCTGAACAAGAACTGTCTTCTGCAATACAAGAAATTAGTCTATTTGCAGTCAGTGGCTGGCTTCTTCACCAAGTTGGCAGCCATCAGGGTTGGAGGCATTTTTTTGGTTAATGAAAGATGAAGAATGCCTTCAGGAGACATAGTGAATCCAGATTTCATGATCCAGCGATGTGAAATTTTGTTATCTGTACTTGAAATTCTAGCTTAAAATGACTCTTCCATTTTATTCTGAAAAATGAAGGGAATGCTCAGTCACATTAGAATTTGACAAAAACTGAGCTGGAAAATTGTCATTTGTTGATTTTGTTTTCAGCTAAGGCACCAAAACTCTGATTTTGTCCTGCTCCTTCCTCTGCTTTCTAAGAGTGAGACAGTAATGTGAGGAGCCTTTCTCACAGTTATTGTTCGTCCTGTATCTTAGCTAAGATGGCAGAAACATGTTGTTTCTGTCCTTGCTGGTTTTAGCCTGCCATCAAATTCATTAAAAAAGCACTGAAAAAGTGCTAAAGAAAAGGAAGAAATATCCTGATTTACTAGAGGTGACAGCAATTCCATTGTATGTGAAATAAGAAACAATTTATGAAACAAGAGTTGGAGTTAAAAGGGACATAATTCTGTTCTCACATTGTGTAGCTACCTTTTAAAAGTTGCAAAAACTTTCTTTTCAAAACCATGGTTGAGATCATTTTTCTTTACCCTCTTGCACTCTGCTTTCAAGTAATTGCTCATTTTTGTTAATGTTATTCAGTACAATCTATTTGCTATTGAAAGAAGAGTATTGAATTTGAATTAAATCAAGCTCCAAAGAAAGTACACTTTTCTTTCATGAAGGATTGCAACATAGTCCATTCAAAAATACTATTTCTTTTCAAGAAACTGAAAGATGAGTAATTTGTAAAGTTTAATTGCTTACAGTTTAGCCATGAACTAATTCAAAAGGAGGGCAAACAATGGGTATTTTATTTTAAATTAGCTCATATTTTAGTGTTTTACCTGTCAATGGTCAGTTATGTGCTATATAACCAGAAAAAATCAAATGGAGAAGCAAAATGAACAGTGTTGAGAATGCTAAAGGGTGTGGCAGAAGAAGTTTTGAGCGCTAGAGTAAAAACAGCAATAGCAAAAGCATTTTAACAATACTACTAAGAATATTTTGATAAGATTCATGAATTCTGCATTTTTGTTCCCACGTGTAAGAAAATCTTCAACTTTGATAATAAATGACAAAAGGAAGAACAATAATCAAATCAGATGGTAAACAGCCTGTAATTTGGAAAATTATCTATTCAGCCCACTTAACATATCCAAGCAATCAGTTCACATTCAGTACATTTGAGGAAGTAAGAATTAATTTGGCAATTAACCAAAAAGTAACAAAAACCTTAAAGATTATTATTTACATGCGATATATTTGACAAGGGAAACTTTACCTCTTTGTAGTGGAAAAAGAGTGTGTTGTGTCGTTTTCTAATCTTTATCTAAATGTACCTGCAGTTCTAGCTAAACTTATTGTTATCTTGATTATAGCACTATTCTTGAACCAAGTACATTTTTCTCTGGACAGAAAGGAAAGAATCCCTAAAACACTGACTTCACACCTGCAAAACACAATTTGTGTTTTCCTTTTTACTTTAATAAATGAGGATGAAAAAGAAAATCAAACAGCTGAGTTTGAATACAGTATTGCAATTTCTCTAAGTTACATAGAAATTATTCTACCTGCCCCTCATCTTCAGACTGAGAAGCACTGAAGGTACTCTTTGATTATTATTATTAAAAGTTATGTTGTTTAAGAGTTGTGCAATTAGGTCTAATGTATTCATTGTATATCGTGCCAGGCTTGACACCAGCTATAGTGTAAACTTCAGTGGAGGAGGTTTGTTTATTAACAACCTACTCCAGAGCTGCTGTCATTTAGATTGAAAAATTCAGTAAACTAAAGAGATGAGAAGCTCTTTGTATCCTCTAGTGATTTTTCTCTATAGAAAGGAGCATTTTGTGTCTCATGAAGCAAATATTCTGACATGGTTCTGATCCTAAGTACTCTGTTTTATAGCAAGCTCAAGGTAACGGAGCTCGCTTCTTCTTTTCTCCCTCTCTGTTGAAGATGTCCTTCACAGAAATGCAAGGACTTTTAAAGTGATTTCCAGGCTTTCAATCCTCCTCTATCAGCTGCTTAGTGCCTCAAGCTAATCTAACTATGATATATGGTAAATATTTTCCCTTGCAGGAAAAGTGCTCAAAGCTATTTCTATGCATTGATTGAGCACATTAGGCTAATATTTATCCATTTGAAACCTGGAGGTTTAGCAGTACATCATTTAATAGCTATGCACCGATTATAAGAAGTAATTATACATAAGAATATCAAAGAATATTAAGTCCCTTGTGGAGGAACCATCATAAATGGTTTAATGGTGATTAAATCTGGGGAAGCTGGAGTAGTTTGGAACACTGCTTATTAATTTTAGAAGGTGCATGGCGCTCTGAGCATTTCAAATAAATACGAGTACTAACGTTTATGCATTTAATGACATTTTGAGCTGCAGGAATGTGGCCTTCAGGTTTCTTGCTGCAACTAGGGGCATTTGTTTGTTGCAGACGCTGCTGTTTGTGCATTAAATTTGCATTGTTTCAAAACTGTATCAGTATGGCGTAAGTTCTTACACAGCAATACAGTTTATCCCTTTTGTTTGTGCTTGTTCTTCAGTCAGTGTGATCTTCCCTGAGTTTTTGAGACCTTTTCTTCCTCTCCTTCTCCTCACTCTCTTCCTTTGAAATAATAACATTAGCTTTTGTCTTCACTGTTGCTGCGCACTTTCTCTCTTTCTTGTGTGAAAGAGATTTTTCTCCTTCTTGCTCAAGCCAAGGACCTTGTACAGGAGAGCCATGCCTTTCCAATTTCCTCTCACCAAAAAAAAAAAAAAAAAAAAAAAAAAAAGGAAAGTAAGGAGAAATGCAGACTTCTCAGGAATGGTCAGCCAAGCCAGTGCTACATGCCTGAATAGACTTTATCAAATGGGCGTACATTTATTATGCATTCTATCTTTGAAACTTTTTTAAGATCAAAGGGTCAAATTCTGTTGTTCTCTATGGAATGAAAATTTGTTCTCGATATTGTGAGTTTGGCTCAACTGGGGATGTCAGGCAATGCCCCCAGGTTTGGTGGTGTATATTAAAAAAACCATTTTCATTTGCAAATTAACTTTAGTTACTGCCATGGCAGTATATTGTGAAAGCACATAACTAAAACATACAGTATTTGTTTTCTGAAATATTGTTCAGTTTTTGTGGTAGCATGGAGTTACTGTGATTTCACTAGAGCCACTATTAAAACTATAAAAGCTGTTGGGAAAATGAAGGCATAGATTAATCCCATTGACTTCTGAGGTCTGCTTGCACACTGGCCTTAAAATCTGACCTGTTTTCTTTGTATGTGCTATTTAGCCAAATGACCCCTTGTCTAATTCTGTAGAGTTACATCAGAGATAAAATTGGCATATGTACAATAAATGTACGCCCTTTTAATTCCCTTATGGAATGGAGGACATATTTATTATGTACGGTGATGTCAGACATTAACTTAATTTTTTTGCGATTTTATCTTGTTAGCCTTGAATGTAGATGGAATGCTAACTTGCAATTAGTCTTTGGATAGTGTATGATATAGTGATCTGTACTCCCACAATTGATTTTAATACCCTTTACAGTCTAGACACTCTTCATGTTATTGTTTAAAGTGTAGCTCAGCTTTCCAAAGCAACTCTGAAAATGCTGTAGTATGATTCTGTGCTTATTCACTGCCAGTAACTCCAAAATACAGTTTATGCATTTAAAATATGAGTTTGGTTGCTGCTGGGTTTTTTGTAACTGAAAGTCTCTTTTATGTTGGAGTTCTTGCCTGCTGTCTGCCGCCTAGTCCTCCCCTCAAGTTGATAAAGAATGTACCATCTTCTAGCGCCATCATCCACTGTCTTAGAGGCAGGGATGCAAAGTCCACTGAGATGAGGTATGATATGCTGCCGCTGGCGTAGCTCATGTCAGACAAAGATTAGAGACTCCCCTTGCTCTGGTCCCTCAGACCAGCTAAAAGGGCTGCGGTGTTGGAAAGGGCTGCCATTTCTGCCAAGAGGGGATTCTGTAGTGACGGTGTGGATGGAAGACCAATAAAGTTACATTCTGAGTCATCCTCTGCAACCCTGGTATAAGGATGCATGGGAGCTGGGAAGGGAACATAGGGAAGAAAATGCTGTGGAGAGTATGGGAAGCTCTAGGATCCCATAACTTAAAGTGTAAATCTGAACTCGTTGTTTACATAAATTAACCTCAGGATTTTTCATTAATGCTACAAATTATTGTCTAAATTCAGTTGTGCGTTCCAGCTCATAGAGTAGCCAAGAATTAAGATATTTCAAAAGATTATATCAAACTTGCACTCAATTTTATCTGACCTTCTCTCTTGGATGCTTCCACGTTCTCACTTCCCTGTCGTAAAACAGGGAATGTCGTAAGAGCTACATTTCCTTGGACAAGGAGGATAAGAAATAACCTTGGCTCAGTACATGAGACTTCTCATCTGTATCTTCTTCTTGATTTTCTACAAATAAATTTGTAGAAGACAAGGGCAATGAATGTGCAGATGTCTGGTTTATCTTGTGGATTAAAACATTCGACTGAATATATTGGCTGTCTATAAGAGAAACTGGAAGTATATCCTATGTTATACTTGCAGTATACTGTATTATTTTCCCCTGAAATAATTAATGGTAGGCTTAGAAATCATCTATAAAGCCTGAAAACTTTATGACCGCATCACAAAACACAAGGCTATTATAGTGGTGTGTACATGAAGTTCACCTGCTGTGGAACGCCAGGCTTTCCAAGAGCCACCATTTGCTGATGCTTCAGAAGAGAATTAAGAAAAAACTAGACTGATCATGGTTTAGCTATTTGCATTTCAGAAAAGATACAGTGTTTGACTTTCCTGACCTCCAATATCCTTTGGACAAGATGCCTGACCTCTCTTGGTCCAGTTTGTCCCTGTCTGCCTCTAATATTCTGGGGTGCTGAGTCCCAAGTTGCATGTATTGTGAGAAAAATGGGGAGAAACAGTCCTAAGTACTGATTCTCAGAGATTCATACACAGTTAAAGACTGATTTCTCACAGTCATGGGCTATTTTAATTACGGCTAGGTTAGGAATTTACAAAACAAGGCAACCGATGTCCTAAACTATCTCCTAAATAAAACCTGCCTAAATAGCTTTTATAAGTAAATAAAATACAAATAAATAAAAATAAACAAAAAAAAAATTGTGAGCAGAATCATTAGATGAAAATTTTATGTAGAAAAGTCTTTTTCAGAGGAGTATATGTTTATGATGTAGATGCATATTTATAATCAAAACTGTTCAGTGTTTAAATTATAAATATCACATGAAATCCTATAATACCACAAAATCCTGAGCACAAGAATCTAATGCCTTGCTGGATATGAAAACATGTACAATCATATATGTTGACCGAGCAGTAGTATCTGTTTCTCTCGTAGAAATACTGGAAATATACTCCTGCATATTTGTGATTGGGAGAAGAGTGGAGGATGTGTCATTTTTCCTGGAAATATAATCCATGTTTTTGTGTTTAGCTCAAGTCATTCTGATAGGTTTTGATTAGAATTAATAGGGAAGTTGAAATAGGGGCCCACTTTTCTTAAGCGCTCTAGCACAGGACTTCCACTGAACTGTTAAGTGAAAATATCTTCCTTTTTCTACCTGCAATGACGACAACTTCAGATCTACTTTTTTCAAACAATAACTTATGTACCTCTCTGCTACACCTCATCATTCCTCAGCAACATAGCTTCTGTCTTACCTGCCTGGTAATAGCAACTCTAAAGTGTCAAGTTTTCTAAACCACTGTGCATTACAATAAACTGAGCTGTGTATTTCTGATGTACAGCAGAATACCTGCATCATTTATAGATGTGTAGGTCTGTAGCTTTTATCAGTAGAGCCAGCCACAAAGCTTGGATGCAGATAGGAAATTTCATAGTAATTTGCTTACTTAGCACTAGAGATCTGGTTCAGGTTATTTCCGATTTTCTGTCATAGCTTTAAAAGTACATAATTTATTGCAATCTGCTGGTAAGATGGGGTGTGCTTTTTTCACTGCCTTGGCTAATAGTCATGCTTAATTACTTAATTTTACCTTTTTTACACATCTTCGTGTTTACCATTACTTAACAAATCTTATTTTGAAGGATTTCTTCAGAGTTTCCCAACATCTGTGAAATACACTGACCACACACAGAGGAAAAAAACTTTTTCTCATCTTTGTTTTACCTCAGCATAAATTCACTGCTTTTTCTGCACTGGTCACTGAAGAAATAGAACTATAATTATTCTGAGGGACTTTCAGCAATGATTGTTCACTTCAGTCTGCAAATCCTAAGCCAGAGTTATAGGCTATATATATATGTGTGTATATATATAGTGTATATATATATATATGTATACTTTTGCTCAACCTTGCAGTCTGAAGATTCATAAAGTAGCAATACTTTTCACCGCGACTAAAATGCAAATGTATCTGACACCAAAGTTTTAATTACTCTTGTCATCTCACAGCAAGAAACCTGTCACCAGACAGAGGCTTGAAAATGATATCATCTGACACTGACAGGTAGTGATACTATTGTAAGAGACTGTAAACAAATTTCCAACCTGTATAATACTGATTTAGCAATCAAGAAGAAAAGTTTAATCTTTAATATTTAAACAATATGGTAAATATTTAAAGAGTAGAATATTTTATTTTTCTGTGATTCATCAACCAGTATTAAATCACAATGGACGCTTCTTAAAGTAGCTCATCTCTTGCAGCTGTGTGGCTGGTGTCACAAATATTACATTTCAGGCAGATGGATGCCATCAGAGGGTGACTCAGAAATCCCTGCAGTAATTACCTTTATTTTCAAATACCTTTCTCAGTTTATTCATGTTATAAATGATGGCTTAGATTTTGCAGCTTTTATTTTATAGAAATTGGGGTCTGTTTTTTTTTTAATGAGCAAAGCCAATGCTTACAGCTGTTAGTTACAGAAAATACAGAAACACATAAACATTTGTCATCCTAAAGTTTAATCACCTCCCTGCAGTATTATGGATTCATTAGTCATAACTCTCCAGCCAGTGATTCAGTGAACAGTAAACAGGGGGCTTAGTCCATTGATCTATATGAAAATACATGTCCATTCATACCATTTTGGCTTTTCTCCCAGGCTTAACTGAAGCTGCGGTGTCTCCTATGCACCCTTTACATAGCATGCTGTCCTGCCTGTAATCTGACAGTACTGTACAGTTGCAACAAGTGGGATAACTAGGGAAAATGCCCTGCTTTGTGAGAGACCGTTTCTGTATCCATCACAATTTTAGGAAAAATACAGTTTTCCTTTTCATCTGACCCCCAGATTTTCTTCTCTCCTTCCCTGGTGAGGCAGAAGCAGAGAAGACAACCACTATTCTTGAAAAGTAGGCACCAGAAGCAGAGTAAACTACTGTTTCTAAGCAGGAAATTCTGTTTCTAAGCAGAAAATACTTTGTAGAGGAAGGAGGAATTCATCTTGGGATGCCTGCGAAACTAGGTTTCAGGCAAACAGGCCTAGATTTTTGTTTCCTCATTCCTAATGGCGGTGGAACCATGTTGGTTGTGTCGCTTTTTTCATCGCACATACCTTGTGACCTAATCTAAAACATCTAAAATGGGCAGTATTTGGGGATATCAAGGTCCTTTCATGCATTCCCACTTAAGTATTCTTATTTTTTAAAGTCTCCTCCGATTAGGCTGGTTTTTCTGCCTACCCTTGGTAATGACTACTATAGTAGGTTTTTTCCCCTGCAGTATAATGGGAATTTTGCTCTGGGTTTTGGGGGCCTTGGAGTCTGCTTATGACCAAAGTGGGAATCTTCATTCAGTACTGTATTCAGAGCAATTGCTAAGAAAAATCAGCCTCCTAGTGGAGGGTAGCAAATATGAGATAAAAAGCCTAAAATTGCCTTTGTGCAAAAGTTTACCTTAATGAAGCTAATTGTGTTTGAAAACAGAACAAATTAGCCAGGCTGTTGTTTCAGAGGTTGTGTTACTATAAGTTTAGGGAACAGTGAATGATTCTCGTTCCCAGAGTGCTCTGATTTCTAATGAAGAGTTTTATGTTGTATGATTGCTTCTAACTCACTTGTTAACCATCTGAATGCAGATACTATATATGTGATGGATGGCCCCTCTGCTCAGAAAAAGAGTACGTTTTTCACTATTAATTGTAAAAGACTGACGTGTTTTGGGGCTATGAAGTCTGTTATATTCTGTACAGTTGCAGCTTAGACTGCTAAGAAAAGTGGTTCTGTGACCAAAAATACAGCTTTATATAATGATTGAATGTTTGTCAGGTTTTCAGTAAGTTCAGTCAGCAGCTTAGTTAAATTAAATGCCAAAGGGGAAAAAAGGGTAGCAGAATTTTAGTGTCTTATCTTCTCATAGGTTTCAAATGATGGTGGTTTGTGGAACACTATGGTTGTAAATTGTTGCAAAGTGTGAAATATTTTTGCTGTACTACAAAATGTGGAAGGGAATCCCTGGGGTAATACATTGCAAAGAAAAGAAATCAAATTATTTGCATACAACTGAGTTGTAGCTCTAACTTCGTATTATAGTAGTCTTCCAAATCTTCTGAAAGTCCAAAGACAGTTAGTTGATCTCTGCTTTTTTCTTGCTCTGTTTTTGCCCATCACATGCTTCCTGGGTCCTCACATCTTGGACGAGTCACTTTTTGTTCAGCTATCTCTTTCTCTGTTAGTATCACATATTGGCTTGAGTGTATTGCATTAAGTTTTTCATATTTATGTAACAGGTTGATAAACTCACCACTTTTCTAGCAGATCTTGTGTTGAACTAATTTATTTGTAATTTTCAATAAAACCTGGAAAAGTTTTATATATTAAATTTCTGATCATTCTATTCTGATCAGCAGAAGTTTTACCATTAACTTCTGTGGGAAGGGAGTTGGAGCAAAATTAGTAAAAAAAATATGCTTTCTATAAGCAGAAAGAACTATTTCCCACTTTTTATTCTTTCTCAGTAGATAGTGGTGGCTGGTGGAGCATAAAACATATTTGTTGTGTTTTCAACATAGGAAATTTGCTGAATAACTGAGATTTGTTTTCTATTGTTCTGTAGATGTATTTCTAGTACCTGGTTGACCCATGGTTGACTTGTAGTGCAGATATTAGCCTAAATGTATCTTTGCTTGAGTTGATTCTTGAAAATGAGCTGCAGGTCCTTCGGCTTTAGGCTTGATCCTGTTTGCAGTGCATCGCTAAAGTTTTAAGATTCATCCAGGCAGCCCACAAAGCCCTGAATTAAACAGTCAAAATCTTCGAATAGTAAAAACACTAGTGAGAATGTCCATAGCTGATGCCATCCTCTACTACAATGTAAATTCACATCCTAGTGTTCTGCCTATTAACTGTGTCACTACATCTGCAGGTAGTATCTTGACTCTTGTTTCATTGCTAGTCAGCACCCAAATGTGTATGCATGATAGATAATTGACAAAAAGGAATAAAATAAGATATAAGAATTTCTTTTTGTAGTGCACAAAGGAAAAAGAAAAAAATATCCAAATATATTCCAAGTCTGTGGATGAAAAGGAGGCTGAATCACAAGGGATTAAAAAAATATGTGCCGTACAAAGCCATGTCAGTACGAACAGACTCAAGCTGTTCATATTCCAAACCTCTATTTACTTGTTAAACCATTAACAGGCTGTTACGATGTTTTCAGTAAATGATGTGTGACAGAGTAGGAATATAAATTTTGTAATGTACATGGCCAGAATGTGGCATAATACCTGCATCAGAATGTTGTGACAGTAGGTAGATAGATTGTTAAAAATGGTGGGGTGCCTATTTAGAACATCATAAGCCTAATTTTCAGCAAGTGTGGTATTTTTCTACAAGAAAATACAACAAATCCCCAAAATAAATTGTATGTATTTAGTGATCTGAATTACAAAAAAAAAGCATTAATTGTGAATCACTAAAGTCTGAGTGTTGTTCAGATTTGAAGCCCAACATTCATATCATTTAACACAGCTGCAAATTGATTGCATGTCTGGGAAATTGCAAAACCTAAGTATTAGGAAACTGATATTTAAGTTAGTTTTAATTTTTTATGTTTTCAGATTATCCACTGATTGTATTTGTAGTTGGGGAAGCTAAAGACATCTAATAAATCATACCAAAAGACTTATGTTTCTCTGCTTTGATATCTGAATTAGTGAATATGCATTTTTAAATTGATTTCCATATGCTAAATTCTGAAGTGTGCATTGACTCTCCAGGTTTACTGGGAACCGTGAGCTGTTTAAGCATTCCTGGTGTTTAGTCCATTTCCCTCCCATGCAGCTTATTTCCATATGAGTTACAGTCGTAGCAGATGTTTCTCTGGACTTCTAGAGAATGAGAGAAATTTTTTTCTTAATACGCAAAACCTCTTAATGACTTGTGGTCGGTTCCTTCTATCTAGTGGTTTTTCATTATTTCTGGTAGGTCCTACTTTTCAGTAGTATTTATGGAATTCTTTGGTGAATAATCAAGCACAAATTAATTTTGGCATTAATCATTTCCCCAAATAGAGCAGTAGTTACATATAGATAACTACACATTTCCTAACCAACAGAGGAAAGAAGCAAAACCAGCTTCCTGGTGTTTTCCTTAGCAAATGAGAGCTTGTTCCTGCAGGTTTGTCACACAACTTTTTGTATGGAGAAGTTACTGTGTTGTATGTACAGTGAGTGTTCACAGCATAGAACCTCACTATGTGTACTAGTCCTTCTGGTTTTGCAGGAAATAACCTGAGTTGGATACAGCTCTTTACTCCTACTGCCTTCTCAGCACAGAGGTCATTGCTTTTTCCGTCGCCTTTTTAGCTGTGTAAATTGTGCACTGATTTTGCAGTACATTTACCCTGACTCTGTGCAAATAAACCTGTGTGACACAGGAACTGAACTGTTGTGAACTCCACTAAAATCAGTAGAAATATTCTGACTGCATTCCATAGCATTTAGATGATGCTCATAATATTCATTACACATTTTAAGGGAAAAAAAAAGGGGGGGGGGGGACCACAAGCCTTATAAGCAAAATGTTACATTTTTCCTATGTAGTCTTCTTGATTTAATTCCAGGTTTATTCTTCAGTTTGCAAGAGCATCAAGATTCCCCCCCCCCCAGCTTTTGTTATTTCTCTCTCTTCCAAAGCTGCTGAGTTTTCCTGTCTATGGATAAAACACGGTGATGAAAAAAATTTTTTGCTGGTTGTTTTTTTCCAGCAGGAGAGGAAGTATTGTCCTTTACATATGCCTTCTAATACTTGTCCCTGCTAGTTCTGCAAATCATAGTAATCCAGTTTATTGTAAACTTGAATGCATATATAAAGCTATGACTTCTCTTCGTTTCCCCGAGACGGAGTTGTCTCAGAAGGACAATGCAACTCACCTTTGCACTCAAGTCTGATGATATCTGAGATTTTAAATTCGTGTTTGCCATTGTAATACTCACTAGTGCATTCTGCAGCACGTTCACAGTATTAATCACATTATCTTATCTCTGATTAGAGAGGGGCATCCCGTCCTGTGTCAGGTATCGGAACAGCCAGTTGTTGACTGACTGCTACAGCCATGCAATATATCCAGCACTTTGAGAAACTGGAGTAGTTTCATGGTAGGTTCGTAGAGATCTACCTGTTTATTAAAGCATGTTGGCATTTCCTGTAATTTGAAAATGGAAGAGTAAAGGAAATCTATATTCTGTTGTTTCCTGGGCCACTCTAAGCTATCACAAGTTTTAGTCATTAGAATGAAAGAGAAAATAGAGGCCTGCGTTCCACCTCCCTTGGACAGCAGTGCAGTTGGTCCCTTGCTTAGCAAGATGGAGTCAACAAATGGCAAATGATTTGTGTTATCTTCCCAGGCACGTGAACATAAGAGTATTTGTACGTCCCTGTGATCTCATTCCTTCCTCTTCTAAACCCCAAGAGATAGCCTGTGTCTTGCAGGACAAAAGGGAAGAGAATGAAGAGGGGACAAAATGAGGCAGAAGGAATTTGGGAAAGAGTGTGATGCATAAAGCCATAGACAGCATGGGTGAAAAGTGTAAAACCAATTAAAATAATTCATCCTACACCTTAATTCTGTTCCTCTTGGAAGTTACCAACTGTTTTACCATGAAATTCAGTAATGACATCCTACTTATACATATAACTATTCTTTGGTGATACAGTTAATGTGACTATGACATTTTCTTACATAGGACCACCTACACAGAACTTCATTCTGCAACCACTCTGAATTTAAGCCTGTCTTTAACAGCATAAAAACCAAACCAAAGCTACTATATAAATCTTTCAATTTGCATTCATCATGTATAAAAGCAGCTTGTTTTGGGGGTTTTTTTGTTTTGTTTTGGGACTGTGTATATGCAGATTTAATTTGAGGACATAATGAATGTCGATTGTTATATTGAGACATAAATAAATCCCGATAATAATACTCCCTTAGATTTACTCATAGATTACTCAACATACTTTATGAATAACTATGAATTAATTGATGAGAAGATTTGGTCTGAATTGTGTAGCTTTTCAGTAATAGTTACGTAATGTTTGTCTCTCTTACCCCTGTTTCTGCTGACTTTATTACAGTCACTCCCATTGGTGTAAGAATGTCTTCTATGGTCTCTCTCAGCAACTAGTAATATCATCATTACCAAGAAAACATGGTTTATATTCCAGGGTTCTGACAAATAGTGTTGTCAATGATAATGCCCAGCAGTTGGTATTTAATTTGTTTTCTTGAACCTATGTTCTTTTTATGCATCTGCTGCATTAGACAAAAGGGAAAGAGCGAAGGAGGTCTGGGATCAAATTCATGCTGAGTTTGCTTACTTACTACGGAGAGATTTTAAACAGCTTGGTATCATATGACTGTATGCTCATTATCAGCAGACAAATTAACCATTTAAATCAGGTCTTCTGTGGGACAAATAGAATAGGATATACATGGGAATTCACTAGAAATGGCAGGTGAAATCTGGACAGGCAGCATGTGGAAGCCAGTTAAGCAATTTAGCTCTGAGATTTCTCTTAATAGGCTTCCATCCTACAAAAAGGCCTATGACAAACCTATTCCAGAACACTTCCAGGTCACTACTGCATGTCTCAATATAACAGAATTCTTAATAGTCCTCACATTTTTATGATATTACAAATCTATTTTTTCATGCACTGTTCTCCAAGTTCTACCTCTTCTTCTCTTCCCCATCCCCATAAGGGGAGGAAGTCATCATCCTAGGATACAGGTGGGGAGGGGAAAAGTTTAGAGGGAAATATTAGTGTGTCAGAGAAAAAGAAAAGGAAAGATAGATTAATGGAAATTAGAGAGGAGAAAAACAAAGCACAAAAAGAGAAGTATTTCAGCAAGTAATTCAACTGTCAGATACATAGTTGATACTTGTTAATTGGTAGTGCTGACATACACTTTTCCTTTGCCTGGATCCACCCACTCATTGTGTCCTTGACTTCTTCACTCCTTTGTGCTCAGTTGTGCTCTTGTTTTCAAATACAGTTTCATTTTGATATGCCATTTCATGAAGCATCTGAAAAGCCTGTAGATATCATTGAATCCTCACTGGAATAATGTTCAAAACATACACTGTAGATAAATGTTTGGAATTTATTATTAGTGATACACATTTCATTCATTCTGATGTTCTTACTCTGAAATTATGCTATTTTATTTCTTGACTTTTACCTTATGTGTCTTCCACCTACATATTGCTGAAGATATGGCAAAAACAGAGGAGATGGCCAACAGCAACAGAGCAGTTGTCATCCTGAACTCTCAAGTAGATCTGGAACCCAGGAGGGGGGTTCCTGATTAGAAGGACCCTCTGTCTCCATTCACTGACTAGAGAAGGAGCCTCAGAAAACTGCCTTCTGTACCTAAACTTATCTTTATAAACACTTTTCTTATTTGTATTTAACAGTAAGACCCAGGTCAACTAATCCACTAAGGTTATGTAATGCTACCTGATGCCTGTGGCATCAATATACATTCAGTAAACTTCAAAAGCTGCTTAGCTGGTTGCAAACAAAGATCTAGATGTTTATTCAGACCTCCTGAGTTTATTAAGTGGCATTGGAAATCTCTCTACAAGAGGCTTTTGAGAGAAAGCCATTAATTCTCCAGCTTGTAGGAGCAAAGCAGCATGAAAGTAGCCTTTCTCACATGAAAAATGTTTCAGAACATTTTCAAACCTCACTGAGGCTTCAGTTCCAAAAATGGAAAGGGGCTGGATCATAAAATCTTGTAAAAGCCTTTAGTAAAAGCAGAGGACGCAAGAGAAGGTTCTTACAGGCTTTTTCCCCCCAGTCTTAGTATCTTCTGCATCCAAAGATTTTTCCTTAGTGAGCTGATATATATAAGATCTAAGAGTAAGGCGGGGGGGTAAGAACATCTTTATCTTAATTTTTGGACTTTTTGCATGTAATTTCACAAACCAGACTATTTTCAAGAAGTGGTATTGCTTTCCAGTGCATTCTGTCTTAATTAAAAGAAAAAGAAAATAATTTTTCTTCCTCCACCTCTGACATTGGTTTTTTCCCAGTCTTCATTTGTAAAAATATTCTCCCACAGCAATATAGTGGATACCTACAAAGGACAGTCCTGGCTTTGTAAAGCCAGGTGCCTTTACCTTCCCATATAATCAAGGATAGCAAGTCCTCCAGCAAATGACACAGAGCACCAAAATTAGGCTTGTGCTTTGAACTGGCCTCTGGAGAAACGAAGCTCTCACCAACAACCACAGAGAAAGACTAAAAAGACTAATCCTCTATATGTAAAGTTATGAACATATTAAATTCTAAACATATTTGTTAACACCCTCTTTCACATTTAATTAAATAGTAAGAAGAGCAGACTGTAAGCTTGTGATTGTGAGGAGAGCTCTAGGTCTTGCTTGATAGACAGGATCAGTTGGAGAAATCACCATGTTTCCATCCACGCAACTTCAAGGGATACTTTAGGTTATGGAAGTGATTAATGGGTCCCTCTTACCAGAGTCCTCACTCTTTCTAAATTGGTACCTTATCATCTGAGTCAGCAAACAACGATTTTTATTGCATAGTGACAAACAGGAATATCTTGATTGCAGTAACAACTCTACCTGGAACTGAACTTAATTTCTACTTGTCATCTCTCCTAAAATCTCCACTTAGTCTAGAGGAGATTTTCCTTTAGAACTGGATTGATTTCTGTTAGGCTGTCTGCCAGATAGTAATGCTTGAGATTTGGCATCTTCGTTCCTCAGCTGTTCCCTGAAGTACAGTGCTTATAATTTAGTAACTCTAAATTTCCTGTTAGCATTTTTATAAAGGGTAACATAAATGTTCTGGTGGTGGTTTGGAGGATGTTCCCAAGGTTTTTAGATATATATTGCCAAGCAGACTGGCGATGGTCAGTGTAGCCTTTTTTCTGATCAGCATCTGAGACAGAAGAAATTATATGCCCTTTATTGTCTGTTGAACAATTACAGGTGCTTTCAAATGGGAAATAATCTTTCTTTTAGTCCATATTCCTCTTGATGACTGCAATTGCTTTGGAGAGGGATTGTCTCATGCAATATCACAAGCTTAATTTTATGGCATTTAACTCAGTGAGACATCTCTCTAGATCAGTCCTTACACTTTACCAAATACACATACAAAATAAATGAAATTATCCCCCTTTTGTGATAAGTCAGGAGCAAAAGTATATCCTCTCTTCACCAAGGCTGTAAAAAGTGATGCAGAAAAATTATTTGCAATAAAAACATTTGACAATGTACTTTTCCTTTGTATTTCAAGATAAGGATATTTTTCTTCAGCTGCTACTGTTTGGATCTTTTTACAGAAATGTATTGCCAATCTTTCTATCTACGTGCCTGGACTCTGTTGATATTCACAGAATCGTAGAATCATTTAGGTTGGAAAAGACCTTTAAGATCATCAAGTCCAACAGCAAACCTAGCACTGCGAAGTCCACCACTAAGCCATGTCCCTAAGCACCACATCTACACGTCTTTTAAATACCTCCAGGGATGGTCACTCCACCGCTTCCCTGGGCAGCCTGTTCCAGTGCTTGACAACCCTTTCAGTGAAGAAATTTTTCCTAATATCCAATCTAAACCTCCCCTGGCACAACTTGAGTCCACTTCCTCTCGTCCTATCACTTGTTACTTGGGAGAAGAGACGACCCCCACCTCACTACAACCTCCTTTCAGGTAGTTGTAGAGAGTGATATACAAGCACTTTGGTCATTTCTCCTTGACCCCACCCAAATGACTAGTCTTACTCGGGGGAGTCCTAATGTACTTCTTGTTATAGATATTTCTTTCTAAGTTCACATGTAGGACAACTTTGAGGACAGCATTTTTCTCAGGAATTGTAAGAGACTTTACCTTTAGAAGATGCTTTTGCAGTTCTGTTGAGCCATTTCAGTGACACAGTCCAAGCAGCAGGTTGTGAGATAGATAAAAGAAAAAATAAACAGGATGGGATACATGATAACTGTAATGCCATATGAAGGGAGAAAGACAGAACAGCATAGCACACAGCGTGAGATCATATAGCCCAGTGACTTGTAGGTGAGGCAGATTCATGCTTGCTGCTCTGCACCATTACCTGTAAACCTTGCTCACCAGCACAGTGCAACAAATTAGATGGCACCCTTGTCTTTGTTTTTTTGCCAGCTCTAGCTATTAAATTTTATAACATAAATTATTATCCTATCTGCAAATATTATAATTTCTTATTGTCTTATAAGACATATTGGTTATTCCAGTGTGAAGGTCGATGCTGAAGTAGCTTCTTTCTTTGTTTCCTTAGTGACTGTGCCTGCTGTCTGATCATACCACAAAATGCAGACTTGCAAGCAGGATGAGCAACTTGTCCATAATATTTGAAACTCTTTTTTATAAGTGGTCTGCTGCTAAAGAGGAGACAGAGTTCTGATAAATCTGCACTATAGGGACAAAGTTTTCTAATTAACTCTGTGTTGATTTGGAAACTTGTTAAGGATAAACATTAGCAATTTGCATTCAAAAGGTAGCGAATAGGATACCTTATTTGATAAGAATATCAATAATCAGAGTGTCTGTTCTTTGGGTGTTTTCAAGGAAAGAATTACAAATCAAATCATATTAGTGTTCTTCATCTTGTTTAAGTCTGTTTCATTAGCAAGTAGATAAAGAAACATGCACTGTGATAACAGGGTAATACGTTATAGTTCCATAACCCAATTAAGCTACAATGATTACATGGAAATGAATCCATAAAGTATTCAGATTATATCATCTCAGTGTTATTTACATTTGATTTTTAATCTCTCTTGTTCATTGTATACCATTAACATCTTTGACATAGTAAGATGACTTGGTTTTGTTTTTTCCTAGTAGAAAGCTGTATTGGCAAAGTGATGGATTTTTTTTGTGTCACCTGCTCCTACTGCTGTTTACTCACTAGTGGAGGAGTGCAAATGAGTCATGTAAACAACAATCATGTAAAATTGCCTCTGTTACTAGACTCTCCCAGTGTCTATGAACCACAAAGAAAATTAAAACTTCCACATAGTGCCAAGTCAGAAATGTTGATTGTTGTTGATGAAAGCTTTGTGGTATGCATTCAGCAGGCTCAGAAACTTCTGTCCCTGCAGTTTCCAAAACTGGAATGCATACTGGAAAATCATGAGTTGGTATTAAAGACATCAAACTAAAGTTGAATTTGATGTAATTTCAATACTAGGAAATAGCTAGTTATTTGAGGAAATGTGTAACAGTCTAAACCAAGAATGTATGAGTAGTGTAAATTGTGTTATTTGGTTTAGTGATATCACTTTTGCTGCACTAGTGTCTCCACTTTCATAGTATCTGGAGTTGCAGGGGAAAATGTTATCTTTTTATAGTGTGATATGAAAATTTTAATGCCTGATATATTATGTGAAAGACTGTCGTATGTTTTACTACTTTGATCTTTTCAGTGTTCAGTATTTTGATTGGCCAGGCATTTTGCTTCTTCCCCATAGGTTTCTGAGACTGTAAGCAGGGGAAAAATTACAGTAGCCAGTCAGTCAAATTATGGAATATTGAAAAGGTCAAAGCCATACAGAATTGTACTTAACTTATAGAATATATGAAGCATTAAAATTCTGATAGCTTGTTCTTGTGCCATGCATTGCAACAAGAGAGAAAAAATGCTGCAGTTTGAATCTATACCTATGATGGTAATTATAATGAGAATGGAAAATGGTACAAACATAGCCTACTGTCATTCTGACAGTCTTTTAAATTTTAATATAAAGGCCTTTTAAAAAAGTGTTCTGAATGTAGAGCTTAGAAATATATTTGTAAGTTTATTGAAACTGAGGTCTCATATAGGCCCAAACTGTAGCTTACTTTCTTTATAATCAAAGACACTGACTGTAAAAACAAAGAGACAGAACAAAAGCGCCCTCTCTCATTTTATAGAGCTTTGCATAATGTAATGGACACAAAGATGTGGTCATGATTATAGAAATGAAATTCAGAAAAAAGTCTGTTCTGATAGTTTGGTATAGTACCTATAGGAAAAACTGATGTTCCACAGGAAGACAAAATACATCCAAAATACTGCACATTTGCCTTTGCAATGCAGATATTATTTTCCAAAGTAGTGACAAGGGAAATGAGTGGTGGAAACACTTTATTTAAGAATTAAATGTAAAATTCTAATTTCATTGTCCTTTTCTTAGCAGAAAGAACAAGACTGTTTTCCTATTTGAAAACTAACTAGTCCCTTTTAAAATCCATCTATACTACTTTTTTTCTTCTAGTTTCTTTGTAAGTGTGAATAGTATGATGCTGTAATGTCTCCACGTGGGCCTGAGCTGCAATGGAAACATCAGGATACAGAGTTAAACTCTGCCAAGCATGTTAAGTATTTTAAAACTACTTCTTGAACTTTTAGAAGCTTGCAAATTCAAGTGCCAGCGTAGCCAGCTCAAGGACAATACTTCATCAGAACCCAAAGCAGTTAGATACTAATTGGCTTCCCACTTATTAATTGTAACATCCCAAGCACATAGATTTTAATTCCACATCCTCTCTTAAGACAATTCAAGTCAGGTGGGAAAAGTAGAGAGGGATGGGAAAAGTAAGAGATGAGGGAAGGCAGAAGGGTTAAGGGGATTTCTAGGATATCAGGTAGTCTTTTATGCCAGTTCTTCCGCCTTGTCGTGAGGTTTACTTTTTGCAAGGTAGCAAAAGTTGATGTTTCACCACCTTTGTAACAATTTCTTTTATTACAGTGCAAATACTTCAGGACTAAAGAGATTAATGATATATTTGAATATATTTTTTATGCTGCAGTATTACTCAGTGGAGTGTATAATGATTGAAAAGTAACTGACATGTCCTGGATCAGATCTTGTTAATTAAGGTACAGACAGGTTTTCCACATTATTTTTTTCTCTACCAATTTCGATTATATTACTACCCCAGCCTGAGGTATTTATATCAAATGGTGATGTTTATGTTGGCTGGCTAAATCTGTGAGTTGTGTGCGTGTTAGGGACAAAAAGTTTTTGTTCCTTCAAAGTTTATACACCCAGTAGAGCCATGGGTTGGAGAAGGACATCTCAGTAGGCATTGTATTTGTGATGTCCTTTTGCATGGCCTGGCTTTTTGTTAGAAGTATATAGTGGCATTATCTCAGATTAGGAAATAGGAATATATAGGAATATTTGCCTAGTATCTGCCCAACTAAATTGATAACTGATGTCTATTAAGTAAGATATACATGACTTTTCTTATTCCCTCTTAAAATACTGATATTCATAATGATACTATGAGAACAAAAATTTTGTACAACAGGAACATTTTCTCCATATGGGGATTTCTGAAAACCTACTGCCTCCTACTGACTGTTCAAACACACCCTGTTGTGTTTCCATTTTAGTAATCCCCTTTTAGCATTACCTTACTAAAGGAATTTTAATAACAACAACCCCTGTCCATTCCCTGCCTCCCCTCTCCTGTGGAGAATTAACGTGACAGTTGTTGCAACTGCATTGTTTATGCACCTCTAACAGAATGAGGTCTCTTGTCAGGTGGTTGAGGGGCACTACTGTAAAAACTGATGAATATGCATATGAATATAAAACCTTTAAAGGATTCACAGCCTTACGTGCAGAGTTGGATACTATAGCCTGAAAGAACTTTAAGAGGTTCCCCTCCACCCACCTTCCCAAAGGCAAGTCAGTCATGCCATTCCATACCTAAAATGTAGTAATCAGATTTGTTCTCCAAAAAATTCCAGTGACATAGGTTTCACCTCTTCTCCAGTGTTCATCTGTCCTTTACACCAACAATCTTCCTGGAACAGATGAACTGAATCTCTTTTGCTGTGATTCATTTGTATTGTTTCTCTGTTGGCTGTGGTCATGGAGAACACTATCTTCTTGCCTCCTTGCAGTTCTTTTATCCATATTTGAAAGCTTTTACCTTCCTTTTCTTCAATCTTTTCTTGTCTAGACAAAACCAAAAATAAGCAAAACCCAAATAAACATTTGTTGCTTCCTACACTACGCTTGTCTGCTGTCTTGGACTCCATTACACAAAACAGAACATAGTCCATCTGAGTCAATCTTATCCAAGCTAAGTAGACCAGAAGAACTACTTTGTATGCTCTTCCATGACTTCCCTTCACATAAACTTCTTCCATATTAACTTTTTCTGACTGCAGCATGACATCAGATATTGAAGAATTGGTCTTCACAAATACAGAACATCTACAACTCCATGACTAAAATCATGAGGTACTGTGGATGCTCAAATACTCTGAATATTCGTTCATTTTATTTAAATTTTCAGATGAAGTAAAAAAAATCAGGCCAGAGAAAATTGTGAGGAACTCTGCTGACTGCTAATAAAGGTGGAGGATTAGGCAGCATGAAGGCAAATGAAATTCAACATGCCAAATACAAGGTTACACATACTGAAAGTAGGCTAAATCATACATGCAGCAGGGTTCTGAATAGGTTGTTTATGTTTAACCTTGCTCTTAATGTGCAGCAAGTATTGATATTTTAAACGTAGATATAGAGGTGTTAGAAAAAAACATGTAGATAAACTTGCTTGCTAATCGGTGATCCCTTTAACTTTATTAGTTTCTTCCTCTTTCAGTCTCTTAAAACATCAGATTCATCTGGGTTTTTAACTCAAAATTTAAATATAGAAGTATTCTCAGCAGTCTTTTAGGAATCACAGACAAGAATGTACTTTAACATCTTTCCTTCACAATAATATGGAGGTGTGACAAATGCTAGTTTACTGTACTTTAATATTATTCTCAACTGAAGGAACATGTTTTACAGTAGAGAGATGACTGAATATGTTGGGCTGATGAGTTAGCTATGCTGAAATTAGAAAAATATATAATATGTGCAAAAGACCTCCAATGGTTTGAATTCTCTGTTATTCTTACAGCAGAAGGCAACAGATTTTCAGTAGTGGAAAAAGATACAGATTTAGTGTATTCTTTAAAATCATGTGTGTCAGAGGAAAAAAGACAGAAGAAACTAACCAATAGAGAGAGAATTAATAGTACTCAGACAAAGAACCTGGGAATTCAGAAAACACAAATAATCTCCAAATAGATAAACTAGGATACAGTTCCAAATGATATTTATGGAAGTATTTGAAAGAAAAATCAATATAACTCCTGAGATATGTCTTGGAGCTAGTTTCTGTATGGGGGACAATAACATCCTTTAATCCAACCACAATGAAGGTCCTGCTCCAATACCTCTCTGTTTGTATAGACCTACATTTTTAATGCTAAAATGAAATGCGCTGTTTACTAACGTGCCTCAGTGTTGCTGTTTGTAGCAGACAGTGTCACTGGACCTTCATAGGATTGGCTTGGGGGCTGCTGGGCTAACAGTAGATTTTTGCAGTTAGGCATATAGTCTCAGCAGATTTATGCTACGCTCTTCATGTGTTGGTCACCTTGTTCTGTAAATGTAATGAGATATTTTTCTGTAACATTAGTCAGAATTATTTATGTAAACTGTTTACTCCATATTATTCTAGAGAACATAATAGCTGGTTTCATTTTTTATGATGCCAAAAGTATTAGATAAAACATACGGAATTCAAGTAGAAGAAACTAGAAAAAACAATCTTTGAATGTTAGTGGCCTACCTCTTAAGATGTTTGTAATTTCTACAAATCAGTCTTTTTTTTCCCCTTTCATTTTAATTTTAAGTATAAAGTAGTCACTTCACGTTCAGCTTTGCTCTTATGATGCAAAGAGCTTGTTTAAAATAATGATGATTTGAAGAGACCTTCACTATTAAACATCAAAGTACAATACAATATATTAATCCTGCCTGCAGATGCAATAACACAAAGTGTAAATTCTTTTAGATCACATTTTTTAAAGTCGTCTTCAGTGTATTGAATGCTTACAGGTTGTATTGTTTAGCCTGCCTTCCTCAACTTACTTAGATTCACCCTAGATTAACCCCCTGGAAGAATATTAGAACAGCTGCAACTAATTGATTGTAAAGTTATTACTGATACATACTGCAAAAACATTATGGAATAAATACAATTAATGTCAATGTTATTGCATGTTTGAACATAATTTCGCCTTAATGTTTCACTGAATTGTTTTACATATCTGTGCAATTATAAACTTAATATTCTGTTATAGCACTATCTTATTTAGTTAGTTTTGATACAGTTAAATAAAATGGAATAGCCTCTTCTGAGACAGATAAAATGTTATGCCCGCTGTCACTTGAAAATTAAGCAATTTTACTGCATCCTGGTGATTTTAACTTAGAAATTATTTTCCTTGTTCCTAGCATACAGGTAAAACTGATTAGCAGTGTTCCATATCAAAGGTTAATCCCAATGCTAAAAACCAACAATGCACTGTGAAAATTTCTTTAGTGATAAGAAAGCAGCAGTTTGTGGTTCCAGAAGGAAGCTGAGAGTTTGTATCCCCAGGAGCAGCGGTGGAACTTCTCAAGTGATAATAGATGTGAACATTTCAGAGGAGATAGCAAGTTAGCTGATGATAAAGCAAATAATTGTGAACAGTACAGAATGATCCAGAGGGATTTAGATGAGTGAAGCATCTTGGCCAATGTGAGGTAAATGCAATTAAATTTGTGTGTGAGGCTGAAGCTTATAAACAAAAAGAGGGAAAATACGATGAAAACAAAATATTCTGAACATCTTCCTTCAGAGAGCATAGTGTACCTCTTCAAAGAGGAGAGAGAATGCTGAGCCCTGCCGCACTGACACAGCTCCTGTTCTGCTGCAAACGCTTGCCGTCTCTGGACATCTCTCCTAGCAACCTCTCATGCTAATACTTTGGATGCTGTCACTGCGTCTTTTATAATGAATAATTTCTGGGAGTCTCTACAACACAACTAAGAGTTCTGTGGCTGCCATTGGAAAGCAAGTGGGCATGTGAAGCACCTTCCAGATGATAGCTTCTGCCTCGGAATCTAGGGTTCCCGTTTACTGAAGACAGTCTGACCCTCCCAGTTCATTTTACCATACAATCATAGAATGATATGGGTTGGAAAGGACATTAAAGATCATCTAGTTCCAACCCCCCTGCCATGGGCAGGGACACCTTCCACTAGACCAGGTTGCTCAAAGCCCCATCCAACCTGGCCTTGAACACTGCCAGGGAGGGGGCATCCACAGCCTCTCTGGGCAACCTGTTCCAGTGCCTCACCACCCTCACAGTGAATAATTTCTTCCTAATATCTAATCTAAATCTACCCTCTTTCATTTTAAAGCCATTATCCCTTGTCCTATCACTGCACTCCCTGATAAAGAGTCCCTGCCCATCTTTCCTGTAGGCCCCCTTTATGTCACCTTGAAGTTCTGTGACTAAGAGGAAAGAGGACTTGAAGCTTGCGTATTGTTAAAACTTGTAGAATAACGTATTCCCTCATTTCTTGGAAACAAAACTATTGTCTTGGAAAAGAAGAATGTAGGTAAAGACAGGCCAGCAAAAGACGTAAAGTCTATCTGCAGTGTGGAAATTTTAGAGAGGCTAAGTCTATTCCTACAAAACTGTTTTGCCATTAATAGAAGGTAATATACAGGAACAAATGAAACTTCTGGTCCTGCTGGGCCCATTCACTGTGCTATAGATGTGTTTGGAGTAACTGAACAATATATTCCGTAAAACAAGTGGGAGGAGACTGGTCATTTGCAGTAACAAATAAGCCTGAGCTGCAAAATTGATGCTGACACCTAAATTTATATTTCAGTTTAGTCAGAATTTTAAAACACACTTTTCAGTCAGATAACGTTGGCATTAAAATCCAGGGTGTTACTTTGTCTCTTAGGCACTGTGTCCGATGTGACACATTGAAAATACTATAAACTGGAGTTCTCTGTTGATATTGTTATGCATACAGATTATGTACAACATATTGTAAGATTTTCCACATTGGCCAGGACACCTCTGTTCTGATCTGGAAAAAGGGGCCAGCTGTCTCCTGCTATTTTGTAATCCTTGGCCTTCCCCAGCACTGACAGAGGGAGATCAAGTGTGAGGCACGGTCTCATTTTATTTGGACTGAGAGTTGGTCCATGTCTTACAGATTTTAATGAGATTAATTTGTTCCCAGCAAAGAGTGTATTCAGACAATTTATGTGGAAGTGAAGAGTACTGTGTCTCATTCCTTACCCCTTCAGCCAGCAAGTCTTTGTCAAAGAAGGTATCATATTAGCATGCAGGTCCTGAGGTTAGTTTGTTTATTTAAAGATGCATATACAGGTAAATATGTATGGCTTTTGTGTTTGCTATTATTACTATATTCATATTGGTAAGAAATGGACTGCAAGCAGTAACCACCAGCTTCTTTACTTGACCTTAATAAACTGACTGATTTATTAAGTGTATCATGGAGAAATCTAATAAAATTCAAAGGATTTTTGGCCTTAAAGAACATTTCACAGGAAGTGACCTAAGTTTAAAGAATGACATTGTATTTGTAGGAATATCACTCCAAGAGAAATACAGCTGATTATTTTTTTTCTGTTTCAACTAAATCAAGAGACAGAGACTGGTTAGAAAATTAACACCTGAGAGTTTCAATTTGGGTAGCTTTACATAAATAGCCTGAGTTGCCTTCCATGAGGAGGCTCAGTACTGTGAACACAGAGGCAAGCAGTATAAACAATGCTTTGTGAAACCAAAGTGTTAAGAACAGCAAAAAGTTCTATTTTAACTAAGGGCTGGAGGAGTTATACCATGGGGGAAGAAGATGGAGAGGAGGAAGAGCATAATCACGTGGAGAAGCCAACTTCATCTCTCCTTTCCTTGAAAACTCCTGTATTTCTTTTGTCAGTGTATAGGCTTGACATTGTGCCTAGGAATTATTCCTTCCATTTGTCTTCCTCTGTCTTCCGCAAAATGGTCTAGGTTCCATTTTACCAGCTCACATATCACTTAAGAGGCAAAGACAGCAACATTTTATAAATTGACAGCTCTGACAGTAAAGTAAACTGATGTCAAATGTTACATGAAAATCTCAATTTTTTTCCATGCATAATTTAGGTCTCCTGAAACACAAATGTCTAGAAGTTTTTAAACTGGAGTACTGGTGCATATATGCAGCTAATTTTTGTATTCTCAGCATCTTCATTGCACCAATAGCAACAGCATCAATATCCTCAATACTGAAGCTATTTAGGAGGTACTGCAATGTATCATATATGCATCATATAGTAAAGTTCATTGCATTTTGATACAGTAAATTTCTTTTTAAGTTAAAAATCAGAGATGTGATTACAGCTTTCTCAAATTTGTTTGCTGTCTCAGTATAAGAGAGATTTGTTGTTGACAGGAAATTTCACAGGCATTTTACAACGCTTGGGCATGAATCAAAGCAATATTGAGGATCCTAATGATGCATTCAAGTCAATGGTTATTTAGGAGCCTAAGTAGGAGTTGGACATCTTAAGGCTTCACTGGATCTATGTGATGCTTTTGCTTGGATATCAATGGCTGTCTACCTTGTTTATTCCCATTTAAGAATTCCAGACCTATCTGGGTAAAAAAAAGTAGTTTAGATTTTGTGATCATGAATCTGACAATGTCACAGTATCAGTTGATTGCAGCAGCTCAGTTTTGTGTCCTTTTCTTGATCCGGCCAAGGACGCGCTCTAGCTCTGCTGCAAATCTCATCCTGGAGAGGCATGCCCATTATTTTTTGCCTCAGAGAGAAATGCTACCATACTTATTACAGGGTGTTTTCTCAGGAAACTGATCAGTAATTGAGATGTAACTATAAGGGTTGAAACAAGTTTTTTAAATGCTTCTTTAAAATATTCTCATGACTTTATTCTACCAAGTTTACATATAGATCTATGTCAGATCAGTTGACAGACAAATATTATTTTTCAGAAACAACAAGGTTTAGGAAAGGATTTGAACCTGAAAAATCAAACTAAGGTCTAATCCTACTGCCACGATCTATATAAATGATTGGAAGTGGTAACAGAAAATCCTTTCTATATTGTGGTGATATCAGGTACAATGTATGTGCAAGCTAAGTTGCAAATACTGCCTGCCTGCCAACTATAATGGTTGATAGTATAATAGGTTTTCTCATGCTAAAACATTCTGCTTGTTCTGTATGGATACATGTATTCAATATACCTGATTTTCTAAACTAGAAGAGAATCAATGACTGAAAAATTTTATTTTAAAAAGAAATTTGTATTATATTTTTGACTGGTTTGCTTACCAAATAGATTGATATTAATATAAGACATCCTCAGAATGGTTAAAAGAAATCTCAGCTTCAGTTTCATCCATGATGTATCCTCGGTATACTGACTTGTAATATTTGACACTTTCCTTTCTTTCATCATTTCAGTCTTGTTATCTTTGACAAAATTATGTATTTCTGAAGTTTTGCAAGTGAAACCTAATCAGTTACCTCAGTGTATGACAAAGAAGCTATTGTGAAAAAACATGCTAAGGACAGTATTTTACACACTGAGATCTGTTCAATCTTTGAAATGCTTGGATGTGAACTGCAACATAATTAATAATACCAACTTACTGCATGGTATTTTGCATTGTTATAGAGTGCTTTGTACATCCCAAAATTTCTGACAAGGAAAACTAGTACTTTTCTTCACATTTTGCCAGTGGGAGAAACTGATGTGCAGAGGAGTCAAGAAACGTGTTCATGGCCAGGGGCAGCAGCAGCAGCAATAGGAGCCAAGCTGCTGAGAGAGAGTTCAGTAGCTTGCTTGTTAGTCCTTATCTGCTCTGGGTGGCTTGAAGAGCACTGCTGACCTAGCATTGGGCTGTTGGAGGTTTCCTTATGACTGTAACTAGATCACAGAGGTTTTTGTAAGCTTTGTCACCCATTTTGCTAAATACACGCTTTTGTCATATTGCTGGTTTTGCTATTTCCTAGCAAGTTTTTTGTTCAGGCTCCATTCATTTGAACACATGAAATGTCATATAATGTGTCTCCTCTGCTTCTGAATAGCTTTCTTTCCCATGTGATTGTTGTAGCAAAAGTAATTTCGGTGAAATTCCTTCAACGGTATGGAAAATTCCTTTCATTTGTTTATTCAGGACTTACCAGGTATACTGGCTCCAGCTGGGATGGAGGTAATTTTCTCACCACACCCACACACTGAGCTATGTTAAGATTTACCTTCATCTAATACCTCGATTTTTCTTTCTTTTCCTCCAGGAAATGGCTGGGCTGAAAATACATATTTCAGTTTTGCAAGGGTGTGATCTCTGATTGTTGATGTTCTTTGTGGCATAGGTTGTTCACGATGTGGTAATCTGATCTACCCATACATAGTACTGCTCTCACAGTACTGTGAAAACATGGCTGCCATGAGCCATAATAACCACCTCTTTGCATTCAGAAGGTGCTTCTGCAGCATGCACAGGCATTTGTTGATGTTGCTGCTCTTCATACCCAAGTCAGGAAGGATGAGCGTTAGACCACAAGCTTCACTAAAAGAGAAAACAATCTCCCACAAGAATGCAGTAACTACCAAAACAGAAACAAAAGCTTAATTCTGTAGAATTCCTTTCCTTTCAGTGTAAATAGATTTGTTGAGCAGAACTGAGACAGGGACTGTCTCAGGTAATAAAAGTCATTGGAGGATATTGATTTGAACTTAACATATCCTGGGTAATTCTTGCCAGAAAGTGTTCATCTTTAAAGTACAATGGACATTTATGGAGCCTTTTAATAATAGTTGCCTATATCTAGTGTAGACTTGCAACTGAAAAACCTTGTGTAGACATCAGAAAGAATCTGATAATACTTTAATGTGACCTGGTAATATTTTGTATTTGTGTACTGGACTGCTGTTGGATGCACATTCACAGAAAGCTGAGTGAGCTGGAATTGGAAGAAAGTCCACAGAACTTAAATAATAATAGATATGGTTTTAGTTGTGAGATATGGTTTTCAAACCTATATGTGAATGTTTGAACTTGTTTCCTCTTGGTCCTGCCATGAAGCATTTGAAGAGACGTGGCCATGGAAAGCGGTTATCTCTTGGATTCTACCCTCTGTTCTACTTTCTGGCTTGTTACGGTTCAAACACAAGAAACTTCCTTTGTATTGAGAAGAAAGTGCCATGTGCCACCGCTTTCTAGTTTACTCCCTTTCAAGTTGTTTTTTGTTGTTGTGTTGAGGAGGGTGGCGTGATAGAAGAAGAGAATGGGGAAGAAATTAAACTGACAAAACGAGAAATATTCCCTCTTACGAACACTAAGGCAGTTGGAAGTGCATGATTACATGACACCCAGAAAGGAAAAACTTGACTTTATGGATGTCCAGGTAAATATCAGAAAAGCTGTTATGAAGCTATTACATTAATAGGTGCCAGAATGCCATCTCTTATATCTCAGTCTTTAGGAGAAGTCTTTCTGATGTTTTTTGTTTGTCCATCATCACAGTATTTTGTTTCCTTTTCCACTTTAAAAAGCATACCATTCATTTTTTATTTTGCTTATGGCTGCTTTTTAGCTACTTAATCTTTTTGTTATCACCAGGGGACAGTCTCTCTGGTGCATACTGTAACATTCGTTAGGAACTCCCAGAGGTAGTTGAGTACTATAAGACATAGGCTGCCTGCAAGCTCTTCTTTCTGAGTTCTGGCCATGTGATAGAAGATAGTAAAGCTTTAAGTTTCATTCTCAGAGTTGACACTGAGAGCACTCTGGCAAAATGATTAGCCTTTGAGGTGATCATTGCTATGCATTGTACACCAACTAGTTCAATCAATCAGATCTTACTCTACTACTAAATTTCAAAAACATAACAACATTAGAGGTCCAGAACAACACAAAAACCACTGGCTTAGCTCACTCTCTCTGTTAATTCTAACAACACAGGGAAACTGTGATTTGTACAAATACATAACTACTAAAATAAAAAATCAGACCTTTAAATTCTTCTGTATGCACACTTAGAACTTCCTCTAAACAGCAAATTGTCCAGTTGTTACTGTTATTAAGGACATGCCCACAATTAACTTTTCAAGTGTAATTTCTTTTTTAAAAGACTAACCTTGTTATACCACTATAAGCCAATCGTTTGGGGTTAATATTAAATTTAGTTGAAGCAAAGATTTAAAAAAAAACAAAACAAAACCATATGATGTTCCTTTTATTGAGAGATGAAGCTATAATATACAGTAACTGGCCAAAGTTGCCAGTTAATGTAATGCCCATCATTCATTCTGATGTCATTTTTGATTCATTTCCCATTATAGTAGGGAGGAGTATTTTTAAGGAATATAATTTGTACCATCTGATATGTCTAATTTCTGCATACCTTGCTTTCATGGTGGACCAACTGACTCAAGGTAAAGGGAGAAGAAAATACTTTTGCTGTAAGCTAATATTTTATATCAGACATTTGACCAAACAAAACAAATTGTTTGGCAGGAGGGAGTCCTGAGACATCTTTCACTTGCAAGGTATTTCTCCTGGTTTAAAATTCTCATCTTGGGATGCTGGGGCTATAGCTCTTTAAAATCTTTTGTTATGATAGCTACTAAGACTTTTTATCTTTAACAAGATATTCATGATAAAACAAAGAAAATCCAATATGGTTAGCTGAAATTAGGGACATTACAGCTATATTTAAATTTAACTCTTTTTTTACATCTTATTAAACTTATTCTAAGTGAATTTAGTGATTACAAACAGGGCTTAGCTAATATCAATGGAGACAGGGGACTTATTTGTCCATGGTGTAGATACATTGCTGTTATCACCGTACTGCTATCTGGAACTAATATTCCTTCAAAAAACTCAAATACTCTTCAAAAAATGGAGACTGTGACTCTATCCCTGCTCTCTCCTGAAGAGGCTATTATTCATCAGCATTACTCATTTGTCATTTGCCATGACTTTGAGGAAGAAGCTGCACATCAATACAATTTGACTCTAATTACTCCAAGTACTCCACAACTGCATCCAGACAAAAATCTGTTACAGAAGAATTGTTTAGCTAATATTGCAGTGCACATGATTAACCCGAACAGCTCTGAACTCCCACTACTTGAATTAATAAAAAGAAACCCACTTTGTCCAGGCATTAAAATATAACTTTCCACCCTGTCTTTCTAACCTGATTTATATTAAGCTGCAGGTTGACATTTTAGTTAGGTCTAGAATTCTTTAGCAGACCAGTTTAATGCTGCTTTTATTCTAAGCAGTTTAAAAAGGACACCAAGAGAGTGAAGGGGAAGTTCTAGGACACTTACCTAATATTGCCTTTCTACAGAGCTCCAACTGACTAAGAATCACTTATGTGAATATCAACATGAACTGTAATAGTACTAAATATCTGTTCCTGAATTTTAAGTTGCTCATGAAACTATCAAAAATTGTATTCCTGGAAAAATATCATCCTGTAGAAGCATTATCCAAACCCCCCAAAAATTCATGGAGAGGTGGATACATATTAACTTACAGAGAGAAAAACTTACAACGCTGTGGACTAGCTGTTCTCTAGCTCAGAAAAGCTCTAAATGACCTCCTGTAAAGCCATTATTTTATGTTAATAAATTACCAGAAGGACCGTTTAGCAGTAATTTATTAAGCTGAGATTAAATAAAGGATGAACTTAATTTACCATTATGAATTAAAGCAGAGCTCACGGCCACTGAGTCTTGACAAACAGGAGAAAGGCTGATGGATGCAGGCAGATAGAATCTATTTTAAAATGCCTATTTCTCTGGTTTTGAGTTGTGAGCAGTTTTCTTCCTAAGATTTTGGGAGAGCAGAATGACTTTTTTTATTCAGTGCAATTTTCTTATTTTGGTGGTTGAAATATTGCCTACTGTATTTGTAAATTGATTGTGCAGTAACAAAGAGCTTGAAAGACTTAAAAACCAAGAAGTTGGTTTTAAATAATGCCTTCTGTTATTTGTTGTATCCTGGTGAGTCAAAAGATGATATATTGATCTGGACAGAAAAAGAATACATAGGGTAATAGGTTCAAGGAAAATCACAAGTGTGTTTCACGCTCTTGTGTTACACAGCAAGCGCCTTCCTTTCTGTGCACGTAAATGTCAAAATTCCAATGCCATGCACTACTGACTGAAGACAATCAGGGTTGCAAGTGCTTTCTGAAGAGGAGTCAACAACCAGAGTGCAGTGAAAACATCATTTTTGGCATGTGAGGAGCCCATGTTACATCAAGTTTTTATGAGGGATTTCCTTTACATTTAGTAATTGAGTTATGCAACAGATACCTGCAGAGGACTTCAGACAGAATAAGTGGAGTCCTGTAGTCATTTGACTCACATCCAGCAAAAGTGTCATGTCTCAGAAACCCCACAGAGAGGCAAAACCCACAAAATCTCTGTAGCAGGGGTCTCATTTGGGGGACTTGGAAGTGGGAGCACGTTATTCTTGTCGATGTGTATGCCCTCATGTAACTCACAAGTTTGTTCTGTGTGTTAGTAACCCAGTTTTTGCTCCTGGGCTTACTTTCTTGTTAGTAAGGGCCAAAGATGCGGGTCAGATTTATTCGCTCTGCTGGTTTTGGTAGGGTTTAGAACTCAGTTCTCTGGGGTAAGTAGTCTTTATGCAGTTCTTTCAACTCCCCTCTTTAACAAATAAATATAGCAGACTTCTCAATATGGCCAATATATACGTCTCATCAATATATGGTCATTTTTACATGCAGAAAAAATTCAGTGTTCTTTATGTTACTCTTGCTTTCATTTCAATAGTCTTTGACGTAGTGAATCCTTAAAAAGTTGCTGTAGGTTATGGCAAGTGGGTAATTTAATTTTCTGAGCAGTCAGAAATGGAAAGGAGGAAGCAGCTGTAGCTTCAATGCTAAAACAAATGGCCTTGAAGATGACACTGGCACAGGTCCTTGAAGTGAATACACCTTGTAGCACTGTTTAGCTACTCTATACAGGTGTTTTGCAAATGGGGTAAGATTACTGGCTACCATGCTAGTCAAATTGTCTTTCTGACACTGTTTATTCCTTTGTTCTCTTGTTCTTGTTTTGTTGTGTTTTTTATTGGGGGGGGGGGGGTTAAATTATATCACAAGCCTTACAGGACATAGACCATCTTTTTATTCAGTGTTTGTACAGCATGAATTGCTTGGTCTGTAGCTAGATGTTATGCTGATGGTAGTAGTAATAATCTCAATAACAATAATACAATACATAACTGTTAGCAATGATCAGTCAATGTCTGGCAAAGAAAAAAACCATTCAGCTCTTGGTTTTTATGGCTAGAGTAGCTGACCAAATGTGTTTGATAGCACTAGTATGTGTGTGAGCCTTGGATGGCAATTTTCTCTGTAGATTTTTGAATTTGCAATTAAGGAGATTGAAATCCAAAGAGGCTAAAATGGAAGGTCATTCAGCAAGTCAGAGCTAGGATGAGGAATAGGTCCCCCAGTGTCTTGACTGTGAGATCTTTTGCCCCACCTTCTACATGTTGCTGTAGTTACATGGAACCTAGCAGGTGCCTCATTATTCTCATCTTCTAGGGAACTGCGCAAGGCAAGTGATATTTTATTATATAGAAATGGGAAACTTTTGTTCATTTTGTCCCTTTAACTACTTCTGTTCTTGACAAGGATTCAGCACAAATCTGGAAAAGGTTCAGCTTCATGGATAAACTCACGTGGCAGATAAGGTTCAGATTAGCAAGATACCCCATGATGTGCCTTAATATTAACTGCATAAATATTTACCTTTCTGCTGATGCGAGATCTAATGTCATAAAACCTACATATAAATGAACTGAAACTATGGAATATTGCTTATGTCATATGATTGAATAATCATAGAATGGTTTGTTTTGGAAAGGACCTTAAAGACCATCTAGTTCCAGCCCCCCTGCCATGGGCAGGGACAACTCCCACCAGACCAGGTTGCTCAAAGCCCCATCCAACCTGGCCTTGAACACTTCTAAGGATGGGGCATCCACAGCCTCTCTGGGCAACCTGTTCCAGTGCCTCACCACCCTCATAGTGAAGAGCTTTTTCCTTACATCTAACCTAAATCTACCCTCTTTCAGTTTAAAGCCATTACCCCTTGTCCTATCACTACGTGCCCTTGTACAAAGTCCCTGCCCATCTTTCCTGTAGGCCCCCTTAAGGTACTGGAAGGCCACTATAAGGTCTCCCCGGAGCCTTCTCTTCTCCAGGCTGAACAACCCCAACTCTCTCAGCCTGTCTTCATAGGAGAGGTGTTCCATCCCTCTGATCATCTTCATGGCCCCCCTCTGGACCTGTTCCAACAGGTCCATCTCCTTCTTATGTTGGGGGCCCCAGAGCTGTATGAATTATCCCTTTGGTCAGTTCAGGTCAGTTGTCCTGGTTGTGTCCCCTCCCAACTTTTTGCCAACCCCCAGCCTACTCATTAGAGCGCAGAGTGGGAAAAGGAGAAGACATTGGTGCCATGTAAGCGCTAGTCTGCAAAGGCCAAAAGACTGGTGTGTTTTACTCAGAAATCCAAAACCCAGCACTGTATGGGCTGCTCTGAGGAAAATTAACTCCATATCAGCCGGACATTTTAAAATAACACCTACATCCCAGTACAAACACTTTAAAATCCCAATATGAGCACTTAAAAGTAATGTCTAGATTTGATAGCACTACAGTGGCAAAAGAACCTCTTTCGTTCAAATGAAAAGGTAGATTTATAGAATAGTTTTGCAGTCTCTCTTTTTATTAATATTACTGTTGCAAATGTGTTTTATGCATACATTAAGCAAAATCATATCATACTGTGTTTTTCATAGAAAATAAAAGAGGAAATCTATTTCTTAAATAGATTTCCACATTCCTGGAATCTGATGCATGCTCTTGAGTATTATGGAAAATTTGCCAAAGAGCCATATACTGCATGGTAGCTTTGATTTTAGCTTCAGATCATAAAGTTGCTCTACAAACTGTGCTGAAAGAGCCCATGGCAGAGATTTGAAATTAATTGTAAAGGATTATGCCATGTAACTAATGTAGACATCTGAATCAAAGCTTAAAATGTAAATTATACCTTACCAGATGCACATTTAAGTGTCAGACCAGTGTTTGTTCATTTGCATAGTCCTTTATTATCTCTTCATGAGCATTGTCTCATCCACCGTTTTCCCTGAGGAGGTACTGGAAATACCGATTTCCAGCACCTGACCCTGCAGGTTTGGAAGCTCTTATTCAAATCCTACTGAGGTGTCTGAAGATTGGTTGTTGGTGTGTTGGCAAGAGCATTATAGAACCATCACATGCAGTTTGGCAGTTGGGAGTCCACATGAGGGTAAAAAATTGAGTGAAAGTGAAACCTGAGTGGCCATTTTGCTTCAGAAGAGATGGCTCTGCTAGGTCAGATGTGAAGTGGATCTGCACTGGTGGAATAACTTTACATTGCTGCCACTTGAACTGTTCCTAGCTGGTACGTATATAGAGGACTCAAGACTTCTGTGCTGTCATTTCTTCACCCATCATGAGCACCACACTGGTAATAAAACCTTAAGTAAACGATGAGGGGGAAAAAGCAAAACCTTATTGAATTGATTTTGTTTCAGTGAGCTGCAGAGCATATTAAATTTCTTAGATGCATGAAAATATTAGGATCTTTATTGCTCTATTAAATTATGCTTTTTGCATGCTAACTCTACTTTAAAAAAAAAAAAAGGTACCAAAAGGCTAAAAGCATAAGACAGAAAATAAGCTTAAAATATACAAAATTTTCAAGTGACATTTCCATGATAAAATGTGCTTAACACTCGAGTAAATAAACAAAACCGACTTGTTTGCTGAGGTTGAAAGATTAAAAGCATTAAGCAAACCCCTCATCTAGAAGTTAATATCTGTCCCTGGAAATGATAAAAAAGATGCCTGCATCAGCATTTCAAACATTTAAAAACCTTCAATATTTATAATGATTTAAGGAAAAACCTATTTGCCGTTGGCACTTCTTTTATCATCCTACTCCCTACTCCTCCCACACCCATATTTGGTGTTACAAGCTGAAGTGATTAGTTCTCAAGAGAGGGGTGGATTTAATTGCCTGGACTGTCTTTTTGGCTTTCATTGTGTCATCTCTATTCACTTCCTTTTCTTTCTAAATACTCATTGATTTTGTTCACTGCTAACAGATGATTAGTAAAACTCTTCAGAACTAAGAGATAAAATGGTGTTTGCAATAACAAATAGAAAACAACAGCAGCTATTAGTTACCTCACATTAGCTAAACTGCAGTATTCTCACTAATACAAAAAAAAACCTTAAATAATTCTTTAGACCTTAACATTTAGAAAAGATTTTCAAGTTTTAACAAGTGGACCAGTCATGGACCAGTGGAAAATATTAAACCACTATAAATTCCTTTTTTATCAAAAAAATTTCCAAACAACCAACAAAGTAAAAAAATAATTAGTAAGCATGAGCTCTCCAGTCTATCTTGAAATGAGTTCTTAGCTTTGAATTTCAAAGTTATGATCTTATTCTTTAATTGGACTTTCTAAGACAATGTTTGAATCATGTTGCAGGTTTTTTGTGAATCCACGTTATATGATCTACATCATTTGTGCAAGGAGTGCATGGTTAGTTATCTTATGATTAAGGTATTTTTAATTTGCATTGTTTCATCCAGATAGTACAGTTTTGTGGGGTTTTTTTAATAAGCATTTGTCATTTGCATCAGGAATGCTATGGTACTCTGTCTCTGTGCTGCATGCATCGTGAGATTTTATGCTATGCTTTGTCTATCTGCCTAAAGTCAGCATAATCCTGGGGCTTGGACATTAAATTTAACAATTCTTATAATTTATTTTCTTCCATCCCATCATTTTTTTTTCTTTTTTTGGGGGGGGGGGGCAGTTAGCCAAGTCTATTTTCAAAATACTCTTAGACAGTAAGGAAAAACATCAGCAAGTGCTATGCTTTTCGGATGATGCATCTAAGCAGGCTGCTTCAAGAATATTTAAATTCACTCACTGGCTTTAGAAACACAGCAAGTTCTTTTAAGGCAGAGAAAGAGAATGTAATAGAGTTTCTCTGAGTGTTTATCTACATGCATATTCATACAGCAGAGCACGCATATGCAGGCACTGTCAGCCAGTGTTACTAGGGTCATGCTCTAACCCCCTTGCTTCTGCATGTTTTTCTGTAGTTTTAAAAGGAGTGAGGCATACTGGTTCCTCTGTCTTTCTTCCAATGTGCTGCTGAGTGGAAATAGTCCTTCTGTGCCTGCCTAAAGCAGAGTACCCTCAACTTTTCATTGTTGTTGAAACCCTCTTATAGCTTTATTGAGGACCTATCTGTATTCTCCATAGACCAGCACAACCATTAAAGTGGCCCATCTGTGACAGTACTACAGACAAAGTTCTAAATACACCTTTTTACTGTGTACCAGTTTTATTCAGATTGTCCTGTGAATTTTTATTCTGATGGAAAGTCCTTTTCTGTCACACTACGGTTCCCATGCTCCATTGTACCTCTTCTCAGTGTGGCAATACTGAAAAGGGAGTTCTCAACTACATTGTCACTAGCCTCAAAGCCCTCAGATTCTTTTTTCCGGGAAAGCCTACTTTAATTACCAGTAGGAACTGCAGTAATTCATATAGTGGCATATGATACCTATTAGTCATTCCTGGAGCTTTTAAACAGATTAGCTTCCTCTTTGACTATTCCCCTTGAATAAGTTTCTGGATAACACATGGTCTTGAACCTTCACCATTATTCAGCTTCAAAATTATTCTTGGCTGTTAGCACAGGGCTTTTAGATCCAGCATATTTAATTTGACACAACGCAGTTTTGGGCGAAGGTGGGCAGGGGAAGAATGTCTAGGTGAGAAGGAAGAAGGTCCTGCATTCCAGGATAAGATACTAAATTTCCTGTAGCCCTTCCTCTCTGGAAGCTGCTGCATCTGCTGAGAACAGGAAAACTAAGACTTCACATATTTGTTCCTTTTGCGGGGGGAGAAGTTTTCTGCAGCTGTGCTGCAATTTTGAGCTGCACATTATGAGGTGCTCTTGGACTGTTATTCCATAAAGTCCTTGCTCACTTATTGTCTTCAGGGGGGTTTCTACTGCAGGAATTTAGGAAAGAACTCTGATATTTTTTTACAGTTGCAATTGCAGCTGTTTTCCAAGATCCCTAAATATGTGTGACTGATCATCACAGCTGTGGTTCTTAGAAGACATTCCTGGTAACAAATGCGAGGGATTCCAGAAGGTATCATCTTTGATTCCAGATTTTCAACTGGAGAGCAGACTTATTCATTTCTTGCATGTTGAGGCACTCCATTCACATGGAGATTTTTGACCACTCCAGAGACCGTTAGCTATTCAAAACCAGCTAAAAAGAGGAGAATTAACAATCAGTATTCCATTTGTTTCAGATCCCAATATTCTGCTGTATCATTTTTCTTGCAATTGAGGCACCAAGAGTCTGCAAAATTCACAAACTGTTCTAGTTGCTGCTGCTCACTAGGAATGGATACAGCAGTAATGCAGTCCTTAATGAGACACACCCCTTGTGAAGTCATATCGGATAGGCACAAAGTGTTGTTCCCTTTGTCAATAAAAGTCCTGTGTACCTTAAGCCAGTAACCTCTGGCAAGCAGACTGCCATATTTTTTAATCAAATTAGGTTATCTGTCATCTGAAACAGTTGGAAAGTTCTGGGGTTTTTTGGCATTGCCACCTTCTGAACCTTCTTCCCTTCTTCTTCAGTGGCCACTCTCAGGAGTGTCAGTCATGTTTGCGTCTCAAATGTAAAAGAACTGGTGAGAATTCATTTCTCAGGGTAAAGGGCTCTATGGCAATTATTTCTGGTTGCAGAAAAGAACAGAGGGTGGAAAGCAGCCTTAGATACTGAAATTTTAACTCTTTTTATTAGAAAACTAACATGCAGAACATGACCTCAATGAGTTATTCCATTACTCCAGAAGGGAGATAGGATCACATCTTTTGACCTGCAAGATGCTATCAAGTTATTACAGTGGATTATATCTAATATTGGAAATAGAGTAGGATTGTTACCAAATTAGGGTCTTCCTTTAGGTCTTTTCATGCCAACCAGTATCTTCACAAAGACTTTGGCTCTGATTGTTCATAGAAGGCTATGATTATCCTTTATACTTGACTTATAGAGAATAGGTCTTTTCAACAACTGATGAACTCTGTCAATCTCATTCTAAATGTCTTAGATTTGCCGAGTCTAAGTGTGAAGTATCAGTTGGTTCACTGTCAGTGCTTGGCATTTACAATAGCAAAGCTGGACTTGATAGTAGCGTCTCTTTAGTAGCTAGAACCTCTTTAGTAGACGGAGCTTTGTTCCTCTGTTTTCAGTCTCTGTTGAATCTTTTAACACTAGCTAGCATTAAAGTCCTGCCTTACTTGGATGGGTCATATGATTGTACAAGTGTAGCTATGTATACTGGACTTTGAATATGATGTTTGTAAGCATCATATCTTTTCATCAGGCATCTTTAATGAAAAACAGCTTCAGTCAGACCACTACTTGCTTGATACAAACCACCGTAATTATTGTAATTAATATTCGTAGTTCCACATGCTACTGTGAGATACTAAATCACACCTGTAGAAGTGTTGTGTTAAAGGGTAAAGAAGTTTGGCAGAAAATAAATGCCCTTGCGTTCCAGCTTGTCCTCAGATATCAGAGGGGCTGGGGTTGGCTAGGCTTAGATTCTGAATGATGCCCAATTCAGCGCTATAAGTCTGGTCGCATTCAATATATTGAACTACCACGATTACGGATGCACAAATAGTGCAATGTACTTTCAATCTAGTTGCATTCAGTGAACTAGCACAGCTAGATTAATGAACAGTACAGTTTATTAAAGCAGCAGAAGTACAGATTCTTTTGGATTGCTGGTGATAAATACACTGTCTGCAAAGCACGTGCAAATACCAAGAATATGAATAATACAGTCGACTAAAACTGCGTTAAATTATGGAAAAGCTCTAGAGATTTCTTAGTTTCCCGGGGAAGAACTTGGTATAACCAAGGGTTTGAATCTTAAAAATGGGGCAAGAGATGTTCAGCCTGTCGACTAGATCCCAGAAGTCAGTGATGCCTCCAGACTTGTCTAAGATGGTATCTTCCCTATCATTCCTCCTCTCTTAAGCCCTTTTATACTGTTTTCTTATTTTTAGGTGGAGCTTGAGTGACTCTAGTCATACATACATTTAGTATGATTGGTATAAAATCTTCTCACTTTACTTTTAAAGGTATATGCTAGAGAAAATTCAGAGCACATGCTCAGTGAGGAGTGGTTGCACCTTGAAAGCAGGTAGCCTTTGGGATGAAGCTGGGTTTTGGTATTATAATGAGATTATAATAAGCACAGTTCACCCAGAGGACATGATTTTGTGTGTCACTACTCCAGAACTGGGCACTCATGATATAAATCACAAGTAAGACAATAGCGTTGACAGAACCCCGTTGTTTCACCTCCTTGCTTCAGTGGATTCAATGCAGGGACCTTCCATTCTTGTTCCTGTGGTTCCAGTTCCTTATCCCTGTGGTGATACCATAGAGCCTGGCTGCGGTGCTTCCACTCCACTCCACCCTCCGTGTTGTTTCTCTTAGAGTCAACATACCAAGCTCCCCTGGTGTTGCTAACATCTAAGGTTGCGGGTTATGTTGCTTAGGGAATTATTATGGAACAGATTTTGTGTATATCCACTGCATTCCACCCTGGAGGCCTACCTTCCCTTAAGAGGGAACATATCAATAAGTCACCTCCAGCAATTATTCCACAAGAAGCATACCATTTTGTTTTCTTACTCCGTGCAGGATGATAACCAAAGATGCTTTTCTCTGATACTGAAGAACCCATTTGACTGGAAAAAGAGCTCAAGGATTATATGCTGTGAGCAAGTTCAGTGTGCTTGAAGATATTTTTGTGAAGCCTTTATACCATGTATTGCAGACTAGCAAATCTGTAAGGTGATAGGCAGTACTACTATCATTCTACATCAAATAATGGTAGTTAGATTCCTTTAACTATGCGTTAATTATGCATTTTGTCTCTGGACTTGGTGCACAGGCCATCAGATTCATCTCTTTGTCACCATTCAAGGATGAAAACTGTGGGAGAGAATTTCAGTTATTTGATGATGCTAGATCATAAGTAAAATGTTAAAATGATGGGTTAAATAATTTTAACAAGAAGCTTTTAGAACTGGATCTACTCTAAGGCTACTCTCTTTTTGCTTCAAGAATCATTAAAAAGACACCAAAATTCTGTTCCAGAACCAAACTTCCTCTTGGGTGTCCAGGATGCATTCTTGATTTCATTGTTGGGAGAGGTGATGTACATGTCTCCTTTAGTTCCCTTCCTTCCTGAAGTAGTGCACGTGGCAATACAGAACAGGCTACCTGAGCTATAGATGACCCCAACTACAAGCCCACGAAGTAACATTTTCAAGACAATTTGTGGTCCTTGTTCCATTTATGCAATACACTTAGAAATTCTTTTCTAGAAATTCTTGATCGTTCACTGGAGCTAAAGAACTTTGATTTTTTACTGGTTTCCTCAAATTTCATTAAGGTGCTGTTTCATTTCAGCATCCTGAAATTAAACTCTTATCCCTTTTATTCATCTTTCTACTGATAGCTTTTGAGGTCTTTAATTGGACTTATTTTGCCTGTCAGGATCTCTATCATTCAATGAGGTCTTGATCTTGTACTGTTTTTTCTAATTAAACAGCCATTTGATCTACTGATGACATGTTCCTTTTAGGGTGGGAGAGTCTTGATCAACAAACACACTGGTTGCCAGAAAATCCGCCCTAAGAGTGGACATACCTCCTCTGTATGTCTTCTTATATTGTTTTCATTAAGGATAAAGTTTTTCCTTCAAGTGCTCTCAGAGGGTTTGTTTTTTTTTAAGGAGGAAATAACTTTGTCATCATTTTTCTCAAAATTATGTGCCTCCACTGCTGAGACAGTATTGTTTACTGTGGTTGTTAGACATGTCTTATCTTTATATATCTGGTAGAGGATTCGTCATCTTCCATGTAAGTCTTTTTGACAGTTATCCATGGTCAAATACTATCAATTGTGAGTTGTCAATCTTTTCATGTCAATTGGCTTACCTGTTTTGTCACAGAGACTTGCAGATAAATGATGTAATACAAAACGTAACTTAAATTGAGACAAAATTATCTACAGAAATCGATGTTCATTTCCTCCATTTATCCTGGGAGTTGCAGACTTCCTTGAAATCTCTGAGGTTGTATCTTTCTCTTCAATTACTGGGTTGGTAAAGTGCATGTTTCCATGATCCCTCTCCTCATGTCTGTATCCTAGAGAGTACTAACACGGGGCAGTGTCAGGGGAGTCTATTAAATGTGTTGGGTGAGCAGTGAGATCTTTTGCAAACATATGGCTTGGCTAATCATAGTAGCTCTTCAGCATACAGGCTTTTCCCTCAAGTCCAATAATTATGTTTATATTCATAGGGTGTCCACAACTCCTTTCTCTTCCCTGCTGGACTGAATCTTGTCATTGCCCTCTTTCAGTTAGTATAAAACCACTGGTAAGTTTGAGTTTTGCCACATGATTAAAAAGCTCTTACAGCAGCAATGATGTAAGTGCCACATTACACTGAACATGGAATATGGTTTTGTCATCTGGAGTTGCATCCTAAGTGAACTGAGTTCTCAGGTCCTGCATGAGAACATAACACTTCTGCAGTGGGCAACAGCACTGCAGGGAATGTCTCCAGAGAGAAAGATGCTGTCCTCCATGAAATGCTACCAGGTATTCCTCAGCCTCAAACCCCTATGCCTGAGCTACTTAGAAAGTCACTCAGCAGTCAGATGTTTTAGCCTAAGTTTCACACGGAACTGAGTTCTTACTGGTTGGAAGAGTCTGGTCCAAAACAGAGCCTGGTATAGTTTATAAAAACTTCATGACTATATGCCTGTCTTAGTAGCTGAAATCTTCTTACAGATGTGTCCCTCTAGAATAAATTTCCCTTGGGCTCCTAAAATATTCTTCACATTTAAACAGAACAGAAGAATTGAGCATAAGACAATCTATATTATTCTCTGTATAAAAATACAAATATGTATTTAAACAAAAAGATACAGATATGTACTTATGCAAGACATTATTGCCTCAGACACAGATAATGTCTTGTGCAATCTTACTTTGCTATACACCAATATCGTATTCCAACAGGAGGGCTTTACTAAAATATGGATTATTAATCAGAAAGTACAGTTGGCACTTAATACTGAACATTTGGCTTCTCCTTTTGAACTCAGGGATGAGAAATCTGGATAATTGTGACAGTTGTTTAATCTCTCACAAGAAAGCTGTGGTATTGCTAAAAGGTCAGGGGTTTTTATAAGATTTAAAATTAAGACCATTGAAAGTGCTGGTGCACATTCAGTCTGAATTCTTGTAGATGTTAGAATCTGTGGCTTTTATTCAACAACTGAAAAAGTGATATTGTTAGACAGGCCAACACTTACTCTTTCATTTCAAACTAATACTGTCTAATTATCACTAATAATCACATCTGTTTTTTCAGCATTACTGAGTATAAAATGACTGCTGCATCATCTGCATATGACTCTATGGCCATTCCAATATATTCCTTCATAATCATATGCAATTAGAATGCCCCATAAAGACCTTCAGACTTTTATGTCAAATTTTGTGAGGGTTTTTTTCTTCAATGATTTTGGGAAGCAGAAAAGGGGCTAAAGCTGTTAAAATGCAAGTTATTCAAAGTACAATGGCTTCTCTTACTTTCTTCGTTAACTTTCCATTGCCAAAAACTTAGAAAAAGGAATTAGTAGTGTACTGATTTTGTAAGCAGAAAGCTTGGCTGGAAAAACTAACTATGCTTGAGTCATATTTTCTGTTTTTCTTTTTTTAAATCAATTTTTTCAGGAACATTATAGTTTGTAATCAGTTGGGGTTTTTTAACCTACTTTCATTTCTTCCCCAGTTCTCTGATATATGGCTTATGCAGATGTCTATGGCATTATGAAATTAGCTTTCAGAAACTAAATATGTTGCACCATTTTCAGCTGTATTAGCAACCTTCTATGTTAATTTCTTGACAATAGCAAAAAAAGTGATGCAGTCTGATGTATGCAGCATCTATTCTTGCTACTTATTTTTTACTTGTCATAAATTCCACCTATAGGGAACGTATAATAACTTGCCCTGAGGATATTTAAACTAATCTTCATGAGACAAATGTGTTCTCAGCACTTAGTAGGGGCATGTAAAGTCCATCTCAGTCCTTGGAGTTAGCACGTATTTGTGCTATATTTTTTTATGTCTTAAAAAGTGCAACTCAATTTTCTAATCCACTTTAAGTTTTAACTACTGATGCCATTCATTTTTTGCCAGGATTATGCTGGGGTTTGCCTTGATGGAAGTTTTTTAGCAAAATATGGCATTAGCGATGGTCAATGGCAATAATAGCGACTGTAATATTGGTTGGTTAGTTAAGGGAAAGGATGGCTAACTTTTTCATTGCTCTGATCAGGATTTTGGAAAAGGCTTAGTTCCCAGTTATTTCTTTGAGAAACTCCTCAGTGCTATTGGAAGTTCAACATTTTGTTTCACATTTGTAAAATGAGCACAAGAATCTTTCTAATAATATTCCCCATTCTGTAATAATTTTGAAAAGGTTGGTCATAATCTGTAATAATTTATAGACTATTGTCTTTTCAGGATATACTGCAGGGATGTGAAAATATATGCTTATGGGACTGCATGTAGATTTCCCAATTTTTTTCCTTCATTGTACAGTTAGCTCCTAGTAACTGAGGCACTAGACAATTAGAGTGTCCCAAATATTGGATGTATGGCAAGATAAGCTGCAGACTGCAATGGAGATATCTGCATTTCTCATCACAGAGTCGATGAATATCCAGTAGGACTTACAAGTTCAGACTCAATGCCACACTTGACCAGGCTATTAACTGTTGTGGTGGGTTAGCTTTGACTAATAGCCAAATTCTCACCCAGCTGCTCACACCCCTCCCCCTGTCGAACAGGAGGAGCAAATAGGATGAGAAGGCTCATGGGTTGAGATATAGAGATTGCATACCGGTTACCATTGTGCGCAAAACAGGTTCAACTTTGGGAAAAATAATTTAATTTCTTGCCAATTAAAATAGATAAGGGTAGTGAAAAACAATGACCAATATTAAAATACCTTTCTTCCCCACTTCCTCATGCTCAACTTCACTCCTTCACTTTTGACCCCTCTACCCCACCCCACCCCCCATCTCCAAGCAGCAGTATGGGGGGGGGACGACAGTTAAAGGGATAGTCCCTCACAAAGGTTGTTCAAGATTGAGTCAGTAAGATCAGCCAAGAGATGCTGAGCAAACGCCCAAGCTGCCATTTTCTCTGAACAGAAAGAAAGATAAGAAACTTTTTTCATTTTCTCTTATTTTGCACACTCTCCTGTTCACATATACTCCTTTTCAAATGCCTCTGTCAACTCAAAGATAGCTTTTACTTTTTTTCTTTTTTTTTTAAGTGTGGTAACTGCTATATTGATACTCTGATTTTAGATATAGCAGCAATCTGAAGTAGAGATGGAAGCTTTCTTTTGCCTCTCTTGTGCAATGTTATAGGACAGGCTTAATACAGAGAGGATTTTGTTTTGTTTTTCACTATTGTTTGTTGTGCTGTATGTGGAGCGCTGCTGGAGGCAGGTAGTGGATTGGCTAGGTCATTCATCAGTTTCCATGGGGCCAGTTTTTCATGCTGCAGTTAAAAACTCATTGCGCCTTATATTGTGCACAGTTGCTAACAGATACAAGTGAACAGCAGGAACCAAGCACAAGATGAATAATAAAACAGGAAGCAAAATAAAGATTGCAAACCCAAACAGGGAAATGACCTAGAAGACACATCTGTAAAATCAATACAGCCGTATCATATGATACTAACTCAAAAGTATTTCAGTGTCTACATTAGTCTAATAACTAAACCAAATCCACCTTCAGTTACATTGAACACACTTTAAACTCAACCCAAAGCAGAGTTTATGCAAGAATGGTGCACAGCTAACACTAACTTATTGAAAGTTAAAGGAAGCCACTTTGCTCATCAGCTAGAGCCAGTTCAGATTTGTTACAAACAGGGAGCTGTGTAGCTGGGACAGGAAATGTGCCTGGTCACAGGCAGACGACACAACTGTGAAAGCAGCCATTGGGGGGTGCTTTGATAAATTCCTCACTGTCTTGAGTGGGCTGCCCTGGGGCGAAGATCAGAAGTGAGAGCTGCCATTCCTGTCATTCCGAAAGCACATCTTTCGCCCCTAGTGTGGTATTATACCATCCTGTGCTGCCTGCACTGAGAACTGCTTGTTGGTTCTCTCCTTGTTGATGGAGTGTAATACAACCGCGAGATAATCAAAGTCTGGCCGCTGGTCTTCCAAATCTGCACATTTTGAGCCTTTTCCTGATTCTGACTCCATAACATACAGGGATGAGTTGGTTCCAAGAGGGTTTTTTTCAACACAACCTTATTTAAGGTTTAGCACAGAGATGGTAGTTTGGAAATAACCCCAATTAACTGTATTTGTTGGTTTAATGTAACTGTACTTTGCCTTAGGCAATTTTGATTAAGAAAGCATACAAGTTAGTGATACTTCCAGTTTGAAGGGCTGCATCTCCTTTAGGTAACCCTAAGCTGTTACTTTCAATCCATTTACTTCTGACATTCTGTCAGTCCATTCTTTCTTATACATAATGCATGAGAAGAATATTTAAAGTACACTTGTGTTTTGACACTAATGAACAGTACTCATAATACTTGTATTTTCTAGGAGGTAAACCCACAGGAATGAATAATGGTTGGGAAGATACACATGTACAGCATGTCTAAGTCACAAGTGCTATATTGCTGCTAGAAATCATGTCTCTGAATTTCTATACTGAATTTCAAAATGAACATTACCACTTAATCACATTCATATACAGTTCTTTATTTATTTAATATACATAAAGGTTAGTACCTTGAAAGTTACTGTTTTGAAATCCAAGATATTTAAAAGGTGCTGTTTGTTACTAAACCTGGGGATCTGAACGTCTGTTTCCAGAGGAAGGATAGTCTTTTGGTTGAGACCTCAGCCAAGAAAAGCAACCATTGACAACTGAGCTTGTCACTTCAAACTCTTTTACCATCAAAGTTGAAAACCAGATGTTTCAAGAGGGCTTCCAGGTACTAAAGCAATAGGATTAATTTATGAACGCAATTCTTGGAAATATTTTATCCACTTCTAGAGAGTGAATTTTCTGAGCAAGCATGGTATGAAGATGTAGGACTTCTCTATATTTTATTTGGGATAGCTAGAGAGATGGAAATGTGTGTTTTCTTCATAAGCTGAGGGCAGAAAAACTTGAGACAAAGGTTTGAAGATAGCACAGTATGATTCAAGTTATGACTACTCAGTATACTGGGTGTTCAGATTTTTTTCCACAACAGAATTATTTAGTTCCTAATGAAGTAAACTACTAGGTCATTTTTTGTCTTTGGGATGTAACGCCTCACTTTTTTTATTATGTAAAGATCACTCGTAAGATACTATTTTTTTCCTTCACTCTTTTCTTCCCCTTTTTTACTGTAGGAGGAGTAAAACAAAGACACACTCTTCCTGCATGTTCTTGCCCTTGACAGTTTAATCAGAGAAAATGTATTTCAGCCATTTGACATTTATTTATGGTAATGAAATTGATTCAGATTATGTAACCTCCCAAAGCTCTTGGAGGTAATGTGCTTTTGGCTTTTATATGTAGTAAATTTAAGTGGATGACTTGGGGGAGTAATATCAGCAAGATAAATAGAATGTCATGGATCCAGCTTACAAAAGTTTAAGTACAAAATAGAAATGATCAACCAGCAAAACATGCCACAAAGTTGCAAGTTTGTAAAACTCATTCTTACTTTTGTTCAAGAAATCCCATTTATTCTAGAATCCCATTTCAAATTCTATTCTTCATCATGCTCTATTAACTCTTATGAGAGGTCTCATACTCCACCAGTTGCTGTTTATTTCAGATAAGATGCTTGTGTAAGATGACATGGCATTTTCAGTAAAGACTGTTAATTCTGTATGCAATCTAATCTAAAATCACAGAGAAAGATCATAAATAAACATTCATATTTAAAGATTTCATTGCACTGATTAAGTATCCCTATGCTTTTCAATTTTTTCTCTTTGTTGAATTTTACTTTTGTATGTTGAACATTAACAGAACTTTTCTGATACAAATCAGTGCAGCCAAAAGTACTGAGGTGCATTTCAGATTTTCAGAATCTGCAGTAGCTGTCAGGTGCCACTGTGAGTTGTAGTATTACTAATAACAGCCTGACAGGCCAGCCTCAGGATTGGTGTCTGGCATTCAAATGCATAAATACTTGATGCGGAGTTGCATAGTTCTGCTCTGTTTTGAACTTTGTCCTCCTGACCTGATACCTCAAGCTCTTCTGTGTTATATTCTTTCTTGCTAGATATCAGGGGACACTTTGGACAAAACCCCATTTGTGAAACACCTGCCAAGAGCAATGATAGCTCTAACTTTTATGAAATTCTTTCAGCAGCCCTTCAGCAAAGTATTCTCTCTTCTTTTTAAACTTTCTTATCTGTGCTTGACTACCCATACAACGCTTAGCCATGACCACCCAGCACACTCAGTGAGGGGATTAGCGTTCAGTTGTGTGGTGCGTTGTAGTCTCTAACACTTTTTAATGAAAACTCACCTTCCTTCCAATATTGTCGTTAGTCATGTTTATTGCAGTACTGTGCAATGGAACATGCCATGCTAGCCGCTGCACAGGAGAGTAGCAAAGAGGCCCTCCACATTCTGACCAAGACAGACCCAGACTGAGGGAGGAGAGGAGGTGGGAGAACATGTAAGCAGACCAAACAGTGGATTGAAGAAAACAGCATATCTGTTCTAGCATTTTAGAACTGGTTTTGAATGCAGATGGGTTAAAAAGGGAAAGAAAAAGCTAAATGAGAATTCTGAAAGGAAAAGGGATGATGGGAAAGGAGGACTCAAAGATTGTAAGACCAGCAGTTACAATAGCATTCAAGGAGACAAGGGATATAGCAGCATATACCTGCCAGTACATGGCACATAATGCATACCTTAGTATTATGATAGGTGAATAGAATTTAAGACCAGAAATATACTGTCATAAGTATCTGACTTCCTGTGTAACACAAGCCATATGGAATCTCCTTCAGTAATGTCATCCTCAAAAGGGAAATAGCAATGCAAATAGAAATAAAAACTAGAAAGTAAAGCAGTGAATACAAAAAGTTAAATTTTTATTCAGTTTAACCTTTTTTTTGCTGTTATTTCTACATTTTAATTTTATTTACATCAAAAACATTTTTAAAGTAATTAATTAAACTCTGCTCCCCCTAGTTTTTAATCTTTGTTTTCCTTTATTTTTTCTCATTATGAGAAGGGCCAAGAATGAAGGGAATTGCACATGTGAGGTAGAGCGAGCCCTTTCCTCACAGTATTTCTACCTATTATTTACCTGGAAGAACTGGAAATTTCAAAGAGATTTTGCTTCTGCATTTCACATTTGGCAAATAGTTGCAGGCAAACTGGAATTTTGAAAGGTGGTACATATTGAACCTGATGACATTTTAAAATTTCTTGTCACTGTCTTACCAGTATTAAATACCAAATCTGAAGCTTTGTGGTTTGAGAACTTGCATTACTAAGCAGTCACTGATTATAACTGTAATATATTAATTTTTATTTTAAATCAAGGATGAATGTGTCAGGTAGACGTTCTCTATAACTGGATTGAACTAACACTGCCTTGCTGTTTTGTTCCATTGACTGAACCATGTAGCAGCAAATCACAGTATTATATGATCAGTACAGCACTTAGCCATTATGAACGTCTGGGAACAGTGTGTCTCAGTCATTTATCATTATGCAATTACTCGACTTCCTCATTGACAGAGGAAGGTGCAGGAAGGGAGGAAATGCTTTTATTTTGGCAATTATTTTATTTGAAGCATATGTCAGTTGATGGAATAGGACCTTCCTTTATCACGTTATGAACACATGGCAACTGTATGATCCTAAATGTGCTTTGCACCATGGAAGCCTATCTGCTGCAAATTCTGTGCCCCTATACAGACATGCTTGTTGCTTTAATGTGTGGTATTCTAATCAGCTCTTTTCGTTCTCTCTTAGAAGTCCATAATGCTAATTTGTTTGATTAATTTCAAAAGAGCCCAGCTAGATTATCCCATTAAGTTAATGCTACTGATTTTTAACAGATGTTTAAAATAGAAAATGCTACTAAGGGGAATATTGCAAGAATTGCAATAGTCTTTTAGAAGCTGACTTTTAGTTACAATAGTCTAAATGATTTTAAAGCTTCATTCTATAGGTACTCTAGTAAAGAGCTATGAACTGTGGGTTTATCTAAGATGATAATAGTTTGTCTTTACATAATGTCTAGAGGGTCTCAGTTGTTTTGTAGTGTGAGCTATTTAAGTCCTTCAGCACCTTCAAAGGAAGGCCTAAGAGGCCTAGATCACTTCCTGAAAATGTCACTCTGATAGCGGCTGAGAACCTCTCTTTAAGAGCTCCAAGTGCAAACCTTTCAAGGGCTACCATGTGGGAAATTGTTGGTACCTCCTGGAGGGAAAATGTGGGAATGGTATCAGAAGAGGCAGATCAGCTGGGGAAATAGTGCCCCAAATACTCCTTAAAAAGCAAAAAGTTAAAGCATTTCACATTCAGTAGCATCACAATTCTTTCTAATAGCAATGTAGGTTAAAGATTAGATCAGCCCAGAATATGTATCCATATAGGATTAGAGGTACTGTTGTTTAAAAGAGACATAAGAATTCGAGAAGGGTTGGAAGATAGTAAAATTAATCAAAAAGAAAGTAATTCACACCACACTGGTTAGGGTGATCAAATATGGACTGACTAGGATCTAGAGGAATGCGGGAGAATTGGGTCAAACCACAGTGTTTTGAGTGATACGGCCAAAGTTGGGCAGAAAGCAATGCGCTTAACTAAGTGTAGAGCATTTTCAAAGCCATTTTTTCTTGTGCGAGGGTCTTATTTAAAAAAATATGTATTTTATTGAACCATTTTTGAGTCAAATGAGTTCTGTAAAGGACAAAGGTGCCATACTTGCATGTCTATTTGGAGGGCTGCACTGTGGTTAGGTGCTGCTTTGTTATTTTTTAGAGCACAGCAAAAGAAGGCAATCTTGACGTTAAGCCAGATGCCTCAGATAACATTAAATCAACAGAGGGCCAGAAATACAACCTAGCAAAACTGTCCCTCAGGTATTTGCACTGTGAACTGTACTCCAAAGAACATTGTAGTAAAATACATGTGCACAAGCTATTTTTCGTGACGCAGAGTGAAGAGTGAAAAAAATATCATCCAGGTCTTTCCTATTTTTTTTAATCCTCCTTCCCTCTTCCTTCTGAAACATCAAAATAGTGCAGAGTTTGTAGTTTTCTCTCCCATTAAACTGAAAAGGTACAGTGCAGCAATTGATTAGTAAAGAATGGAGTTGAAATGGAAGGAGCCTTTCTCCCAGTCTGTGTATTCATTTATAACACAGAAAGTCTATTCACTTCTTAACGTACTGGCATTTCATGGCAGACACTGAAAAACATTCATTATATTTACTGACTCTTCTGATTGTACAAACACATGCTTTCTGTAGTTTTGTTTCTCCTTTTCTTAATGATAGGGTTATTTACATGAAAATGAGTTTGAATTTTAAGTGTCCATCTTCTTATTTCACTGAATGTAATTGATACAAATAATTGGTTGCTGTGGAAATACTTATGATGTCATAAGAACATTATTGTGATTTCAAGTATTTAATAATAGGCAGGAGCAGATGAGCTCTTTAAAAGAGTTTCCTGTTTTCATGTGACTATTCTTCACAAAGCTATTACAGATAATAAAAGAGAAAGAATATGCCTTGTGTGTATCTTGTATCAAAATCTTGTTTGTAAAAAGAATTTTATTTAAATTATTGTCATTTTCACTAGTCTATTGAACTGTTAGACCTCTCCATGAAGGATGAAAAACTCAGACCAGTTAATGAGTAATGTTGCTCATCTTTAGGCTTCTAACTTTAAAAATGTTGGGTTTAGCCTCATGCAAGAGGATTGCCTTACTCCCTTAAAACAATAATCTCTTTGGCCAGTTTAAGTTTTAGCACTTGGCCATGGAGGAGATTGAAGGAAGAAAATCGGGATATCCTTGGAGAAAATTGTAGAGGACTTTCTGTGTCATGTATACTTCTGCCTGCCCCCACCTACCCATCCAAAAAAATTGAAGTCATGTATAGCTTTTGGACTAACCAGCTAACAAATTCATCCAATAATTAGAAGCAGAGGGATTCTACATGACAGGACCTTACAGAGTTTGTCTGGTCACCTAGTGCAAAGGTAAAGAGTTGTTTGTATTTCTTGTTATACTAAGTCTTTTCCAGGACATATTGCCCAGGCACAATTAAGTTTTACTTCTTCCACAGCTTTCATAACCTTAGGCCTCATCTATATTAATGAAAAGAATGTGTAAAGATAGAGAAGCATTGTTAAACTGAATCTGTTGGGGTTTTTTTTTAATTTGATCGTCTCTTCGCACTGTCAGCTTGTAAGTCATGGTGTTGTGAAGGTGCATATATTGCTTTTAATTGGTAGAGCAGTTCTTGTGCTTCTGTATACAGATACGGTCCACTTTATTTTAACATTCATCAACTGTTCCTGCCAACAGCCTGTTGAGAATATTTTTTGTTTCTAAAGGAACAGATAGTTACCAGATTAGCTGTTGCTTAAAAGAATTACCAGGATCTTACCTGAGAGTAGGAGGTCTGGGTATTGCTCAGATAAGTTGCTCAGAGTTGAGGTCACCCCTGCTACATTGAATTCTGCCAAAAGTGTGATCTATACTCAAAACTCCGTAAAACAGAGATGAAGAGCTTACAAGACACAGAAAAAAAATAAGAGTTTAATGATACAAACTTAAATTTGTAAAGACCGGGAAACATGGTGTATGAACTCTTCACTCTGTCATCCTAATTCTCTCTCTGTATCTCCATGCTTCTCAATGATGTGGAAGCAGATTAGCAGGAGCAGACTGGTGTAAAGTTATTGTCCTTATATGATAAGCATTGTGTGTACCTCTTGAAGGACAAAACATATCTAATTTCAGTGCTAAATTCTAGATAGTGATTCAGGACTGTGCACAGATGGGATTTATCAGCAGTCTGATGGCAAACATGACTGTCGTTTATGGGCCTTTGTGAGGGGTAAGTGAATGTTATGTCTCAAAATGAATTCTAAGGGCAAAGGTGAGTCAAGCGATAGCTGTTACAGTAACTTTATCCTTTCCCCATATCAGGAGATGGATTTTCCTTCCCACCAAACAGGCAAAGAAAATGTTAGTCACATTCACTATGTATTCAAATACTTATTTATTGATAATAAAATGATAACTCTTCCTAATGTGGAAAGATAGATCATCTTTGCCATTTGCAACAACCCAAATGCTCCTGTAGACCCCAGGAGTTCCTCAGCTCTTCCTTTTTTCCTAGTAACTAATATTAGCATCTTCAACTTGAACTTACATGGCTTTTTAGTTAAAGTAGGGCAATATCAGCATGGGATTTTTGTAATTGTTTGTAATTGAAAACCTTTCTTCTTGGGACTTTCTCAAACAACCTAGAAAGCAGTTCTTGTTTAGCAAAAGAATGTGAAGTTACTGCTTTGCTTTCTTGGAGCTGCTCACTAATCATCTGTGTATATTAAATTACTGCAGCCTGTTCACTCATCAGTTCTCTTCCCTTTCAAGCAATTCAGATGCATTAAACAGAGTCCATTTAAGTAACAAAGGTCTTTTGATCTCATAAGTTTGGCACAGTGATGTAATGATAATGTCATATGCAGTATATAATTGTACATAAAACATGTAAGACCACCTAATATATTAAATATTATTGTGTTAATATGATTAAGAGAAAACTCTAATGTATGCAGTCCAAATTATCTATAAATTTGTACTCTGCATCAAATATTAGATTTAACCCATGCCATTCCCTTACGCTTTTTGCTGTTTTATAAATTACTTCATTTTTTTTCTATACCAGAGAAATAACATGGGGATAGGATCCTTTCTCTCTGTTCTTTTTCTGACAGTCTGCAGACAGACTGGAACTTGGTTTCTTCTAAATTAACCTTTTCATTTGCCACTGCTCTGAACAAGCAGATCTGAAAGGATGTGTTGCAGATGTTGGCCTGTATCTGTAACTCTTCACATCTGGAGTTATGGATGCAGCTGTTTTCCTTATAAAAGGCTGGAGGTTTTACCAGGTGCATTTCCCTCTGACATTCTCATTTCTAATTGGCTGGCTTCTTCACCTTTACTACAGCCCAACTTTTCCCCATTCCCTCCCTAAGCTCTTTGGAATTGAGCAATGAAGGAGCTGTACAGGTTAATTCATCCTTACCTGCAAGGTCCTTTCTTTTTCCTGCCAAAGGGGCAGTTATTAGTCAAAGCCCCACTGGCTGAGTGTCGGCAAACAGAATAAAGGAATAGGAAAAGGTTGTAATGGAGTAAAGGGAAATAGAAATGATGGTTGTCCCTGTAGGCTGGCTGGGACTCGGAGAAGGACCCCACCCCACACTCTTCTCTCTATGGTTTCAAGCTGGTTTAAGACAGAAAAATGTCCACCCAGATTCTTGCTGTCCCATGCCTCTAGTAAGCTTGCAAAGGCATGCAGAATTTTGGTAAGTGCACACATCAGCTGTGGACAAGGAGTAGGAGATTAGATATGTGGTGTTCTGCCCCAAAATTGGGCCTGGTGTCTGCAGCATAGAAGGTATCAGAAGACACGAAGTGGCCTCTTAATCATACCTCGATGTTCCTAGCTGAAAACACCCAGTGGAGATAAATAAGGTCTGAAACAAGACCCCGGTGGCTGTGAATTGCTCCATTCATCTCAGTGTTCTCCTTCTCTGTTTGAGTTCTTCTGAGACCACGATACTTCTAAGTGTGTCTATTAGTTAGTGTGAAATCTTTCACCTTACCTCTATTTATTTAATGCTAGCATCCTCAATAGTATCAAAGCAAAATCTGTGTCAGCCTTTGAGCTGAAGAGCTCATTTACTCAAATGAGCCCAATCGTAAACTAGCCTAACCCTTCACACCCTGAGAGGCAGAAAATTTAATGGTATGAGTCAAGATTTTCAGAATAATTTGAACTTGAAGACCATCTTTTATACAACTAACAATTCCCCTTAACTGGAGCAGAGTTACTAATTCTTTGTAGTACTTTGAGATTCATTCCTACAAAACCATGGTATGGCTTCTAGGCTTACTTAATATACCTCCCTTTCTAGTGACAGAAAGCACATCTGTGTGGTCCCAACATATACAGTGGAAACTATCAAGTTACTGGGGTGTGTCTCTCTTTTCTTGGTTTTTTTTTTTGTTTTTTAACATACTGAGTCAAACCAAAATTCCTGTCTCTGATGATGTTCTGATATGCAAGTGGGCACATTTTTCCTTCAGAGGACAGTAAGGGAAAAAGTATGACAAAAGCATACCAGAGTATGAGAGCAAGCTTATAGCAGTGCTTCCTCCTGTACAGCTTCCCAGCGGTGGCTGGGAGATGGCTTTCCAGCCATCTGCAGCTTAGGACATCCTGATTAGGGAACCTACTTCCACTTTGCCTCCACCATTGTTATGTCTAGCGAAATGAAATTGGAAATGCACTGAATATGGAAGCTGGGGTTTTTTGTGGGTGGGGTTTTTGGTGTTTTTTTTTACCTTCTAACCTTTTCTAAAGTAAGGTACTCCAGAAGTGTTAGCTAGTCTAGAAGCTGGTGATTGAAAATCTGAGTGTAAGCAGAGATACAGGGGTCTTCTTTGAGAGTTAGATCTGTGAACCAAAAATGTGGTATCATCATGTAATAATAGATTAAAACTGTAGACTGTTCAATACTTCTGGTGGCAGTTTTTTCTGCAGCAGCTACTTTCATCATAAAACTGGGGTTTTTTTAGTTTAGCGTCAAACTTAAATATGTTATTTTAAAAGTTAGTGATTTCCCCCTTGCTCTGCCTGTGTCTTGCTAGGGTCACATAAAGGACAAATATCTCTGTATAAAAGGGCAGAGTTGTAAATGATGAGATAGTGTCTGAAGCTGACAGCTTTCAATCATTGTAATATGTGTAAAGGAATACTGTTATTGTCTTAAGTGGTGCTGTCATGTTCACCTCCTGCTCTTGGGGAAATTTCTGTTCCTTTCAGAGCAACAGACTGACTCAAAGAGTCAGTTTTTAATTGTGAAAATAATGGAGAAGATGGGTATTAATGGTGACATTCTGTATTTCTCTTCAATTTCTTCTGGGTGGTTAAAAGTTGAAAAGCTCCTTATTTGAGTCCTACTCAGCTGTGCTTTCAATACCCCACTCGATATGTAGATAAAGGGCTGCCAATTTCTTGAACCCTGTTGGAGAGCAGAAAATCTGCTCTTTTAACTATATGGCATGAGGAATGTTCTGGGCTTGTAATGATGAAATGTTATGAACATTCACAGAAATATGCTTAAGTCATCTTTACCCTAAGGTAAGAACAGACGGTGTAGGCAATTACCTCCCTAACAGCTATCAGTCTGTATCGTCCTTGTCAGCTTTTCCTGTGGAAACTTGTTGGCCCGTACCCTAACACTACATTTGCATGAGGCTCATTGCTGCAGTTTTCAAACAGAGTAAGCTACTTGGTGGCCCAAAAGGACTAAGAGTATTTACAGATCTGCTGCAGCTTCCTGCACCTCATCTTCTTTGTGCAGACAAGCCCCCACAGACGTTTTACACTTTCTGACAATTAAGAGGAGAGAACTGGATTTTTCTGTTGGTCAATGGAGACGAATACCTGTGCTAGAGCCTACTTCTAGTCATACCTATTTTTGATTTTTAGACTGCAGGTTCCAGTCCCCTAGAGCAATAAAATGTTACTTTTCTTTATTTGCCTTAGGAGAGCAAATCCTTCACTGTACCCCACCCACAGCCAAGAAGCAGTAGCATAAGTGGCACATAAATTTGTGTGGTGGCTGGTTTTGCTTATGGGCTTGGTTCCACTGGCTACACACATCATGTCATTAGAGTGCTTTCTGCAACCCATAGTGTCTTGAATTAATTCCAGATAATGTGTGGAATGCAAAGCCATATGTCTTATCACTAATGATATGTATCCGATGTCCCTGAGTCCATCTCCCAGTCACCTATCATACTATTTTTGCATGAGAGCTAGTGAAAACAGTATAGTATTTTGCTTTGCTGATTCAAGAAAATAATTTGGTGTGTTACATGCTTTTATAAATGAGGTTTTCTCATTCTGTTTTAAACTGCCATAACTACTGATCTATGGGTAGTCCTCCCCACCCCTTCTTGTGTCCTTCTTTTTCTCCATAAAGATCTGCAGACTCTCTCACTTTTTCACACTGGTGGCCTGAACATCTTTCCTTGGGTAAAGTAGCTATGTCATTCAAAGTACCTAATTTCAGAAAAATTTAAAGATATTATTAAGGTCAGATTCATGATGTATCAAGGTATAGTTCTGTCTGGAGAGGACTGAGAGAGAAAAAGAAAATGGTACTGAAAATCAGGCATATCAACAATATGGAATTGCTTTTTTAAAATAATATATCACTGGCTATTCCTCCACTGAAAGGAAAGAGAACTTGGAGCTGGATACAGACTTAGAACTATAGAGGGGTCTCATTTTAATGTTTCTGGACTGGTTTATTTGTCATGTTTGATGCCTATTAACAAAAGTCTTATAAATATTTGAAGTAAATAAATGTATGTAACCAAGGAAAACAAATGGAATTTGTGCATTACCCTGCTTGTATATATTGTTAAATGTTTTAAAATGAAAAACATTAGCTAAAGTCTTGGAAAAACAATGATGTTTCAGTTACTTGTAAGATCACTTTAAATTTTCTTTCTTTTGTAGACATTTTAAGACTCCTTTTTATAAATTGCCTTTAGCCCTTTTTATTAGCTTTGGTTATAGCTATTGGCTCTGTTAATGGATTTTATTTGTTTCTGCTTGTGTCCCAAAACCAAATTACTGTAACTAATGTACCACTGCAACTTTTCATAACTGTCTGCTGCTGAAAGCAAAAAGCAAATTCATCAAGTCAAAATATTAACACTTTTATGTCCTATTAATATCAAGTCAAAGAAAACTGTGCTAGTGTCTACAGGATTCAGCATTAAACCTACCAAGTTTAATGTAGTGTAGCACATTGAGATTTGACACAATTTCCCTGTGTGGAAATTGTCCTCACTATTACAATATCTGTACTAAGCAGCAGAACTGGGATAAAGCACAACAGAAATGAACCCCATTTGGAACATATGTTACTCTTCCAGCAGGGTGAGAAGTGTAGTAACCAGTGTTTAAAATAATCTGGGTTGTGCCTAGAAAACTTCAGGGCTGGCTGTCTGGGTACAGACATGATGCCATTTCTTCATGTTTAACAAGCTGTCTTCTGTATTTTTCATTAGTGATGCTTTTTGGCTTTCCACACAAATATACTTACGGAAGTATTAGGGAAATAATGGATGGACATACCATCAGCTTTAAGTGTATATGCAGGTGTTACAGCAATTGATGAGGAAAGAAGATGGCTTTTCAGTCTCACACCAGCTCATGCAGCAGTGGAATTATGTGGCATTGTGCACAAAAGCATTGTACAAATTAGAGTAAACACAGCAAATGTTTGATTTAAAATCTTTTTTTTCTCCAACCAAATTCAATATGTTCCGTACCTGGTTTGGTTTTCCTCAGTGACTGTATTTCTCCAGCTCTGGTTATGCTGGGCAATAGCACTCAGAATAATTAGCCCAAAGTAATCTATGACGAGCTAAAAAAACTATTTCTTGTACCTTGTTTTCTAAATCACTGAGAGAGGTTATATTGTTGTAGGCTTTACAGTATAAAACGTTGGTTGCCACTAGTTTCCCATTAATTTTTAACAAACGTTTTTAGAAATACATTCTTACGTATCACTACAGTATAGACACAAAACAGTAGAAGCCAGAACGTTGGCACTTACCATAACATGCAAACAAGGGAGAAATTGCTGCAGATTGGAAGACAGTAAGAAGTAAACACAGTCCATGAATAACCAAGGATGATATTGCGTATGCATGAAAGCTCCTATGGATACTTCAAGCAAACTTGCCCAGATACTTTTGAATACAAACAATTGTTTAGCATTTAATTTTTCTTGCATTTTCTCTTTCATTTTACATCCTGACATTTCAGAGCATGGCAAGTAAGTTTTCAGACAACGGCTCCTTTTTGGAGGCCCATTTGCTTTACTGCAAATACATTAAAAAGAGCAAATCCTAAATTTGATGGAAAACAGGAAAGGTGACATAAAACGTAGTTTAAAGTTTGAACTGAATTTCTTAAAAGAGAAAATAACAAGAGTGCTTAATAATCTAAAGTTGGGCCTTTGCTCTATGTTTTTCAGAATATTTTATGTGAATAGTTTTGCATTATATTTTGTAATTTAAACTCTAATTTTAAGCTTATGCATATGTCTTTATTTTTCAATTCTTTCTTTTGTTTGCTAGTCTTCATAGATATCTGTGTATGTGCATGCATTTTCTTTGTATGTCAGATTTTAGAGATGCTCTATTAGCAGTAGTGACAAAATATCCCCTATAGATTGGGTGGCTGTTTAGGGTTCAGGAGCATCACTGGCATAAAGCTGATTTTTCTCCAGTTTGGATGTTGGTAGAATAGACTGCTTACCATCAGATTATCCCAAGACTGGTAAAATGTAATTCACACTTACTACTTTTGTAAGACTCAATTCCTGTTAGGTACACTAAAATTAATACAGAAAGTCACAAGCAAACTCAAGGGGAAATGAGGAATTAGAGTTAACGCTCTCTATTTATAAAGCCAAAGAAGCGTTCCTATGAAGCCAGATCTTGCTAGTAATTTGTTATCCCTTTCATACAGTTTTCTTGGCCTGGCAGAACAAGGTGACCAATAGCTGCTAAAAATATAATTTTGTTAAAAGCTCCAGAGGGCTATTTTTTAAACATGCCCTTTCACAAACAGAGCTGTCTAAATGAGAGATACAAAAAATACAATTTGGGTGCTTTATTTCATTCGTTAAAGAGCAACATATTTACATTTTCTTCCCTTCTCTATCTGTAACATCATTTAGTTCACAGTGACCTATTTAATTCAATATTTTATTGACATCCTCTGTGTTTACATTGACTGTGCTTTTATCTTATCAAAATCTTTGGTGTAAGAACAGCCTAGCCTCCAAATACCTTGTTAAAATATCTACACTACAGTTTTGCAGCACTTTAAATACTTTTAAATCTGACAGAGTAGCACATAACAAGGCAGTGCGTTTTATCACCTTCTAGCCAATTAAAAATCCTTGCTATTGTTTGAAGTGCAAACCGTTCCTATTTCTGTCGCACCGGGCAACACTATTTCCAATCAGCAAGGTGTATCAAGTTCTATTTTTCTCCTTATACTACTGTAGTACAAAAACCCTTTATATAATCAATTGCATCATTTTATCAGTGCTTATCAGAGCAATCCATGTGTAGAAGGGGATTTCCCCCCCCCAATTTGAAAGCTAAAGTATTGACAATGAGAAGGATGCGTAACTGCTCTACCTTATTCCTCAGTGTCATGGAAAGTGAAAATTACTTCATTTCACCAATAGGTTCAAATACCTGAATTTTTAGCCTGGGGAGTGTCTTCCATTCTGAGGCTGTAGATCCTGAGGGAACCTTGTCTTAGTCAGTGGTTCTTAATCTGTAAACAGGCAAGCTGTGGCCCAGCTGGGCAATGGTCCTCAGGGAGTCCATCAAACTGTATTACCTACTTTCAATTAACACATTAATGTTGCAGTTTTAAATTAAAAGAATCCTGATAGTCAAAAAGTAATTTGGAAGTTAGATTAGTCTGTGATCCAGGAATTTTGGGAAGGACTGATTTTTAAATCATTAAAATACAGAGGGTGGAGATTGAACACTTCCATAGCAGCAGGTTCTTCCATGTGATGAAGTATGTTTTCAGCTCTAAGAATAAAGGCAAACCATAGGGTTTATCCTGATAAATTTCTTTCTCTAGTTAGTTATTTGTGGGGTGTTTTTTCAGCAAATGGTTTTATATTTTGCTTTTGGTTTCGATTTCAAAATTCCAGCAGATTTTTGTAAACAAAACACGCTTTTCATTTAGGTTCCCTATCTGCTTCACTGGTCTGTTCAATATCAGTTGTTTAAAGTATGAATAACCAAGTAGATTTTAGGAACAGAAGATGGGGAAAGGAGGAAAATGTTCACTGTTGACTGTTGGCAACTTTAAGTCTACCCTAAGGATTAATGGGGTCCTTAAGCAAATAGTATCATCCCTGTCTTCCTGAAGTTTGTAATGAAGGGTCATGCAGTACTTTTAGAAATGCCAGTTGAATGTTTCCATTGCTCCTCAGAGGCATCTTTCATGGACTTCCAGTATCTTTTTGCCCTTTTACATAGCTGAGTCACAACAGTTTCACTGCCAGGGAGTCCTCTGTCCCCATTAGCTTCTGAATCAAAATGGTGTTTGAACTGTAGCCACAAAGATCAGTATTATGATTTCATAGATTTGTAGATTTTAAGTTTAGGGTGCATAACTAAGTAATTTAGTTTGATATTGTGCATGTCACAGAGCATCATATTTTGCACGTTTGCATGTGTATTGCTCCTGAAATCTAGTAATCTGGCAAAGCATAACTATTTAGCAAAAGCACAGCTTTCAGTAGTGCACTGGACTTGTACTGGAAAGTCACAAAGGAACTGCCAGTTTTCTTGCTAGTTAGTTCTAGGAGGTTAATCAGCCACCTTCTTACAAAAGAAATTGTGCTTCATTGCTTCATCCTCATTTGGGCTTGCCTGGTCTCAGCTTCCACCAATAGTTCTCATTAAGTATTTCTCCACTAGATTATAGTATCATGTACTATCCAGGGTTGGTTGTTTTTTTTTCCTGATGAAGATACTTAGCCTTTGTAATCAAGTCAGTTCTCAATCTTCTTTTTCAATAAGTGTAACAGATTAAGCTCTTCAATCCATCATTGTAAGATATTTTCTTCAAGCCCTCAATCATTCTTGTGGCTCTTTTCTCCACCCTCTTCAGCTTCTTAACGTGCCTTTAAGACTAGGGACACTACATATATGTGGATTTTCAGTGTTCGTTTCGTAGCTGCTGTATACAAAGCTGAAATCACTGCTCTTTCCAGGATCACTACCCTCATCCCTATTAATTTAAATACCCATAAAAGTGCAATTTACTGCGCCTAAGAGCTTATGTTCACATGCTTTTCCGTACCATATGGCTTTGGACCTAGATGCCCTTCCATTGCTGGAAAAGCAAAAGAACAGTCTTCTGAGATATTAGTTATTAGATCACCCACAGAATTTATTATGATTCACTGAGGACCCTCACTGAAACAAGCACTTCACAGAGGACCCATACAGCTATAGTTTTTAGCACAGTCTGGTTTTTAGCACCCATATTCAGACCAATGGCATAACAGAATAATGATCAAAACTCTGGCATAGAAAAGAAAGGATCTTTAGGGGTTTAATGGTAGTGCCAGGAGAATGTCAGGCTGGATCTGGCGTAAGTTTTGTATTGGACAAGAGGGATACTCACAGTTCTAGATCCAAGCCAGTTATCAAGCTCTTAATTGTATTAACTTGTAAACCCACCAGAATTAGGTAGCTATTAATATTTAGTAACAACTGAGACCATCTTCTCAAAATCTAGTTGTTTTCCATTGGACTGGCAGTACAAACAAATTTTCACATTTTATTACTCTAATTACTCTACTGTTACATACTTCAGCAAGCATGCTGCCTCTAATGCTCCAAGCTGTCCCTAAAACTCCTAAAAAGTTCTTGTTTCTTCCACTTCATACTATCTTTTCCTGTCTAAAGCTACATCTAAGATGTGTTTCCATAAAACCCTTCTTAGAAGTGTCTTTTATTTACCAAAAAACTCATAGTTAAGCCACTGGGACAATGTATCTAAGAGTTGACTCGATTAAATGTTTATAGGATTAAGCCAGAGATTAGATACACCATGACACAGCACAGGGTAAATGACGTTGTCTTCACTTTATAAGCATTTACAGAGTCTTATGAATTTACTCTGTTTTACAGTTACCCTATTCTGTCTCTGACTGAGGAAGGTTAATAACTAAAAATGATAAAATAACAAACATGATATAAAATAACATCAAAAAAGGGTGGGGAAGTTGAGGAGCACAGCAGTCCTTGCAGTTGGGATGATTTTCAAAACCAAGTGAACAGGGAGTGAGATAGCTACAGAAGTCGACGGGGAAGTAGGTGATAGGATAAAAATCCTAGTTCTAATGAATTTCATAGCTCCATGAGCATGTTGGGAGATATTCTTTCCTACATGAGAGTGTATGTTGGGAAGAGAAGAAATGAGGAACGTATCTGCATAAAGTGTACTATGGGAATGGATTACTAGCTTTCAGTTGCTAGCTCTTCCATGTTAGAGTTAGGGATGAAGAACTGTATGTTATACAGGATGTATTACAAAATGGTTCTGTCCCTTTCTGTTTGTCAATATAATTTGTCCGATATTTTATTACATCTTCTGTCAAGCAATGTAGAAAGAAATAAGCATAGAGAGATATATTTGCTTTTGAACTTGATGGAAACAAAAAAGATTCAGCTGAAAAAGAAGATTATTGGCCAGAAAATATATTAAAATTTTATTAATTTACAGTGACAACTATAGGAAAATTATGGAATTAAAAAATTCTGTGTAATTCTTTTTTTTTCTTCACAATCGTAATAGAAAAATAATCACAAAACACAAAGATTTATTATCCATCTATGTATTTCAGTCTTTTATCTTTGGTTTGTTTTGTTTTCAAGAACCATTTAATCTGAAGTATGTCCACATTTGAGCTGGTAAATGACAGTATATTTTGTGTAAGTATTCATGTTCAGGTTTTTAAACTTTAAACTCTCTTTTACATGTACTGAGATTTGAGAAGAGTCCTGCTTATTTCTATCAAGTTATCACTTGGTAGATTAACAAAGTGAGAATCTGAGGCATTATAATTAGTTTAATAAACAAGGTGGGAGAAAAAAGAGAATAGGAGAAGACATTTTAAATCTGCCATCCTAATCCAGACAAAAATTAGCTATGTCAATAGGATTTCAAGATCACATTAAAGAAAGTACCTAACTAAATGCTTTTGCCAATTCTTGTGTGTGTTTCTGTCCTTGTGATCCTTTTGGCTTCAGAAGGATTTGGACACCTCTTTAGAATTCAGAAAATTTTCAGAACAAGTTCTTTGCAGAAAAAAAAAAAGATGATTTCTTGGATCAGGGCCATAGCACTTTGTATGTTGGCATTCTTCCTGGAATTATCACAGCCTTTCCTGAAGATTATTTTAATTGGTTTTGCACTATTTATTACTGAGAAATTGATTCCTCGATATCTCAGCTCAAACACAAGTGGAATGAAATTTCCATCCTTTCATTTTTCTATGTTCCTGAGACTTGTATCGTACAAGTTATTTCCTTGCACATATATAACAGTTCCTCACCAGAGAACCCAAAATAACAGCCAGGAAATCAGACTGCATTTTGCATGGGTTCTTTAAAAACTGTTAATATTCAATAGTGATTATCAGGATAGCAGTTCTTATCCGGGATGTGCCTTTTCACCAGTCAAGAGGACTGGCTTGATGGAAGAGGCTCTAAAACTCCTCATTACTGCTGAAGGAGCAGGTCCATTTGGCACTGGGATAAACCGTCTCCCTAGGCAGGTCATAAGAAATCATGGGATCCTACAGAGGGGTGCCAGATCAAAGCAGCAATCTCTTCTGTTCCACATCCCACTTGATTGTGAGTGGCACTTTCCCTTTTGTCCTTTTATTCTAGCACTTTTCTGCACAGGCTTTTACTCTGCTCTCGTTTCTTGCTGACACAGCCAGTCTAGCTCATTCATTGTTTCAGCACTTTCCATCGTCGGTCACAGTTGTGTAGAGTGAGTATAAATGCCGCCTAATCAGAATGCAACTACTACAGTCATCAAAATGATTACACAGGTTGCAGGGCAATGAATATTCAGCACTTCTGCCTCCCTTATTGAAACAGGGACTTCTCCTAGTCCATAGTCCTATTTCCACATTACCTTCATCTGGACAATAAACACCCCTTGCTCCAGGAGGAAAGGGGGAGAAAAAGAGGGCGAGCAAGTGAGCATACCGAATCAAAGTATTTTTTTTCTTTCTTCTAATATCTGTATTTTATAATTTAGGTTGAGGGCAATATTGGGCTCTTTCTTGCATTAGAATCATTCCTCCAAGACTAAATTTTTAAATATCTTTAATTACACTTAGTGAAGGTAAGACATGAGTACTGGTTTAATCTTCTAGATGGTCTTGCGGATTAAAATTAGATTTATGTATTTGCATAATAAAAGTAATGTTGTGAAAGAAAGCAGTTTGAGTATGTGAGAGATAATTGCATTTCTATGACTTGCCTTGGGGCAACGCTTATTGGATTGAGCTCAGCACCAACCATTATACCACTGGAGCATTTTGCATTTTTATGTAGCAGTGCAACAGAATTTAAATTTTATGCACAATTAGTCTTGTATTGATGTATAGTTTGTAGGTAGGCTTAAGCTATAAAACTGAGTGTAAGTCTCTAATGCAGTTTTTTGTTTGGTGGAAGGGAAGGGAGCGGAAAAAAAAAACAACGAGTTTGTGAAGAAAGTGAAATTTCTAGGAGTCCAGCAACATTAATACAGTTCTACTGGTTTCCATCCAGTAGCCTGAATTACCAGTCTTCTACAGTGCGTCCCCTGGTACAGTATTTCATACACAAGAATTTCAACATGAGTATTGACAAATCCTGTGACAGCTTTAATGACATCTCTTAAATTTGCATTTTTTCCCTATTATTTGCCTTTACACACTACAATATTTGAGAAAAGAGCTGAAGCTGAGGTATTTACGAGTTGAGTGCGTAAAATAGAATGCTGTTGTTGCACACTGTATTCTAATAAGCAAACAGTATTTAGTAATTTGCTCAAATATGGACTGCAATGTTAGCAGTATTAATTTAGGAAATGGCTATTAACAGTTTTCCACTCAACAAAGCAGAACACACAACTCAATGGCAGAAATGGAAGGCTTTCTTTGCAGCAGTGACATCTCAGTATTTTACAATATTCCTTCACAGCTGACATGACAATAGAATGACCTGATTAAGTGTGACAATATTTTACACAGTATTCAGATTTAAAGGCAAATGTTCAGTTTCTTTGTTCATTCTGATGGGCTTTAAGTAAATCACATACCCGCTAAGAAGGCAGATATCCTTACAGCAGCACAAGAATTTATAACACTCTTAGCTTCTCAAATACATCTTTCATTCTCTGTAGGAGTGGGGCAGAGTCAGAATGCTAATGTATCTCTTAAGTCTCATGGTTTGTTCTTTTAAATTTTTCCTCATGACTCCACAAGGCTTGTCTTTGTCAACTGCCATCCTGACATGACACCCACCAAATCACTGGAGGTTTCTAATGATGAGCCAAAAAATGGCAGGCAGGCAGGCAGAAGTTTCCTGCACATGCCTAGTCTTGTGCCTTTTATGCTTTCTAAATAATACTATTGAAACTAGTGTTGTTATTGTTCTGGACTTACCGTCTCCATACTGCACACCGCTATCTCTGGTAACTCTTTATTGTCTTGAGATACTAAGTCTTTTCACCGCTTCTTGCTGATCACTTATTCCCCAAACATTCTTTCAGTGTTTTTTTTCAAATGCACTGGATCTGGAACGAAGAATACTCTGTGATTAGATTTTAAATGCATATGAAAATGCCTTTTGAGATGCAGGAGTGAGAATTTTGTGGGAGGAAATTTGGGTCCCCTGGCAGGGGAGAGTCACCTTTTCATTCTAGATTTGGGGGGTTTTGCATTGCTTAAGTTAAACCAGACCTCTGTCACTCTCCTGCTCTCCTGCTGCATTCCTTCATCCATGATGGCTTTGACAGAGACCCTTCACTTAAGGCCTTAACTTTTACCTCTCCTGTGACCCCCTTAGTTTAAGGGTGTACTTAGATGGAGTGATGTGTTCAGTAGCCAAAACATCTTAAGAAATTCACATGTGCTCCCTTCCCATCATGTCAGCCCCTTCTTACCCCTGCACTTTTTTTTATTACCTCTTCAGTTGTGTTGATACAATTCTTTCTGACCCCAGGAACTAAATCAAATCACTATTTTATTTAAAAAGCAATGCAAGAAAGCATATGTGATCTGGATCTTCCAATCATCAGGTTTACAAGCAGTCAGATTGACATGGCTGAGGGGATAATGGACCAGAGAAACCTGTTCCTCTAGCCTTGCTACTGCCATTTCTTTATGTAGTGAGCCCTTGGAGAAGTCTAGGGCTACAGCATTGTACATATCAACTGTATTTTACTCATCAGGACCATCCATTTTCTGTGATACATCTGTACAGCATGGTGATTCTATTTACTTTTGTAGTCTTCCCTGCAGTTTTACATAGTTCAGGATTATGGTTGGAAATATTTGATAGCCCTTCACTGAAAAGCCAGTTGGAGAGTACTTGTCTTGCCTGCTCTTGTGAGTTTTCTGGATAGAAGAAGAATGCTTAAAGCTTGAGGTGCTGCCTTGAGAGACCTTGTCAATTTATGAAGAAAGCCCTGTTTATCTGGGCACAGCAGAAGATAATGCATTTTTTCATAGTGCCTAACACCTTTTGGGGAGCACTCAACCCAAAATATTCCCCTCTAGGCTTTTCTCAAAGCTCTACTTTCCTTAGACTTATCTTGCTGCCTGTCTGTCACATCGCACTTCCATGTACCGATTTTTTGACAGCAGTGCCAGTTTCAGGTAAGCCTGAACTATCTGCCTCTCGATTCCTGTTCCCAACTCCTTGCCATCCCCATAAGTGGGCCAATGCAGTTTTTGGGGGCTGGACTGAGATGTAAAGCAGAGGAATTAGCTGGGCTGAACACAACAGGGTTGTGGTGAGAAGTTTGCAGTGTTGTTTTTAATGTGGACAGTTCCCTTATATAATTCACAATGTAGTCTCACAACAATTGCACTAGCAAGGCCTTGGGGCAACAAAAGACTTTAGCCAGATGTTCAGGGATGGAGCTCCTTAAGTCAGTTTTACTAATGAAAAGATGTTCTGTGGGATATTTTTTTCACTCCATTCTACACCCAACCATTCACAGAACAGTAACGAGGAAAACTCTTCCACTGACACATACTGCTGTAGTTGCCTTTGCTTTCCGTGCTCGCCCGTGCTTTTGTTTGGGTGGGAGACTGGTACTGGGTCAGCTGCTCCTTCAGAAATGAGCAAAATTGTTTCTCAAACGTCTCTTAAAAAAAAAAAGTAGGTATTTCTACAATGTTTTTCCTTCATTGTGATGATAACATAAAGGGGAGAAAGGGAGGGAAAATGGCTCTCAGATCTCTTTTAGACTATTATGGATATGATGGAAACCAATTGTTCTCCAAATTTTGGATGATATTTAAAAACCTGTATTTTAGAAAAATGCCTGGAAGGAAGGGAATTTAATTTCATTTCATTGTGTATTTTGACAAGATAATGATTAACTTAATGGCACCCATTATTAATTAGGTCCTCCAAACCCTAACTGCATTATAAATTAATTATTAATTATTATCTCCATTAAACTGAAATTTTCCAATGGCCAATTTGAGGAATCCAAGTTTTCAGGTGCTATGAATGGTAAAAGAAAACATAAATTATTTGCAATGGCCATTAGAATACTTCATTGTTTATGTTGATATCATTGTTGGGAGTGAAAACAATGCAGGTGTGGCGTGCTATGCCAAGGAAGCTGTCTTCAGTTGTACACACTATTCACTTTAATAACAGGTAATTCTATTTTTAGCATAGTAGCAAAACTGCTTTAATTTTCTAATCTGAAATCTCTGAGGTTTATGGGGTGGATTACAGTATTATCCAGTATTGTACAAAAAGGAAATTTAATGTATAAAATATCATGACTGCATACCCTGTCTACAGGGTGCCGTAGGGGAAGAGGGAGAGCAGCTACTGGGGAAACAGGCAACATCTTCAAAGACTCATTTCTGGGTTTTAATCTCATGGGTTAACACATGGGGATTAAAGCAGGGAATTATTGTTTTTCTGTGGGTAGCTGAAAAAGAATTCAAGGTCATGATACATGATGAGAACTTTCCCTCTAAAAATAGCTTAAAAATGAGTCAAGTACCACTTTGAAATAATTGTCAAAATTTGGGAAATATACTGACATTTGTAACTATTTTGGTAGCATTCCAACATTTGATTAGGGAGCTTTGGAATCACAAATGAATGTTCTATAAAAACATCAGCTGAAATATGTGGGTAGTTTTACTGAAGTGAAAGGATTTTTCACATGTGGGCATCTTTATTAATACTTCGAAAAAAACTAAGGTAGTGGGAATTTTTAGCTAATTGGTAAACGTAGTTTTCTCTGTGGGATTCTAAGGATAATATTTCTATTTTGAGTGTCTTAGGGTTTCAGATTTTTTAAATGTTAGTGTTGTAATAATGGCAATGTATTTAACTTTTAATGCTAATTACACAGTTACACATCCAATGACATTTCTAAGCTATCACAACGCTATAGTTATTATAGAACCAGTTAAGGTACGAATTTATGAAACTTGCTCCTAAGACAGAGCCAAATCTGTTGCTTTTCTGCTGCAGGCTAAGCTTAATCATCTGGAATTATATTTATTCTTATTTGTTGTTTTTAGAAGTTTACCCATTCCATGTTTGTGAATTGTCTGAAAACTACTAAGCCTGTTTGGTTTTTGAATTTTTGGACTACTACTTTAAACAACTTAATTCTTTGTATGGCTTATAAGCAGTATCATGGAAGTATTTATTACTCCAAGTTTTAAGTGTTTTGATTGCTTGCATGATATATGTTTTACCCAATTATAGAACAATAATTTTACAAAGGAATTTTGAATGCACTTGCTTACACTTACAATTTAAAAATATATTTTTTTCCACTGTGTATCTAAAATATTTATTTTTAAAGGAGTGTTTTTGCAAGATTCTTTACTAGAAAGTGCACTTTCCAAAAGAGTTGTGAAATATTAATAAACAATTTTTTACCAAATTTTGTGTTCCAAGAGAGGAATTAAGTTAAAGTAGAGTTCATAGTAAGATCGTTATCATCATTTCATAGTATCCTGAATTATGGAGATGTCATGTCTTCTTCCAAAATCAAGCATTGTAAACCAGAAAAATTCAGCAGTAAAATTATGTTTAAACCAAAGCATGAGAAACACAGCTAAGGCATCTAGAAGCAACCTTTACGCAGTTACTTAGTGTCATAGTGCAGTAGCCATTCCATTCAAAATTTTCAAATAATCCTTGAAAATATGCAGCTCTGGCTATGTCTTAAATAATTACATTACAAATTCCAGCCCACCCTCACAAAATTTTAAAAAACCCAAACAAACAAAAAAAACCAGAGCAACAAGCTTGAGTAAGAGTGAAGATTTTAATAGGCAGTGTAGGTCATGGAAAGATTGTGTTGCTGTGAAAGCATGGATGTAGAACAGAAGTTGTTAAAATACAAAAGTATTACACTCAAAAAGTCATATCTCTGAGAAGCTGGTTTAAAACATTATTTTTAAAATAGGCATTTTAAACAGGTTCATATGCAGCCCCTTGACCTCTTGCTTTTCAGAAAAGGTATATGAGTACACCTGCTACGAAAATGAATCTCTCTCATACAATGTTGCTTGTTCTATTTGGAAAGTGGCCAGATCTGCTGCTTTGCTTACAAATATATCAGCACAAGCACCCACATACTTACTTAACATTAAACAGTTCTGCAGTACCCTTGGCTAGCAGTACCTTGCTGCTTTCCAGTTATGTGTGTTGTGCTCATTTCCTTCGCTTTAATTCCTTACGTTATCATTTGTCCATTTGAATCTTTTCTTCTTTTTAGAAAGGCAATGATAGCTGAATCCCTTGAGTGTATCTAATGATGATCTGTGCAGTCAAGGGAGAGTTATGGAGCTTTGTGTTGGAGCTTCCACAGCCCTCCGTTGCACAAGTACTGGAATACTAGACGAAGTATACAAACTTACTCGGATTTTATACTGATAATTATGTGTGGTTTATACATTTAAACATTCTGGAACAGAGGAAAAAGCTCTAAAATAAAAAAAAAGTTTAACTTTAGGCTATTTTAGGAATTTAGCAGTCATTTAAACTGCTTCTGAGACTTGATACTGCTGCATATTTGCTGTCTGGTGAAAATGAAACCCTTATTAAATCTAAACTTGTAAATTTCTTCTCTAGAATAAAAACTTTTCACTATAGACAACTTAATGTTAACCATTTGTAAGGGAAGATAATAACTCTTAACTGAATTTAAATAATGCTTTCCAAAGTAGAGCTATAAATCTACTACAGTTGAAGTTCATAAGGTCTCAAAGGAAAGGGAACTTACGGCCACTGAAATGAATAATCTGTAAACTGCCAGTAATTCACACTGTTATTAAGACTAGTAATTTCTTTGATAGGAGCCTTTGAGTTAGAATATTAAAACAATTGAATGATAAGCTAATACAGCAGCTCGTACACATGAAGTTCTATTACATCAAATGATTTGTGTTACTTCTCTTTCCTGCAGCTCTAGCAATTATTGTAAATCTTAAGTAGCATTTTAATCCTCAGGACATACTATAAATCAAAACCTAGATTTCAGAAATTGTCACCCCAGCAAGTGAGGTTGTACAGAATCTCACTAATAGGAATTGACAGATAGCAAATTATATTTCCGCTCTTAGCTTGGACTGAAATTTTCTTTGAAAGGAATTTACCATTTACCATAAGCACTACATCTGTATTGGCTTTTCAAAACCACTTCACTCTGGCTTAACTCTGCTTCCGTTTTAGGACAATGAGAAGTTTAACTTTGCTTTCGCTGAATTAAATAATAAGTTAATACTAATTACAACTGAGGGAATAGGTGCCCGTTTTCTAGTCCAGGTCTGTTCTTGCGTTGTGACACTGGAGATCAATAAAGGAGTAGAACATTCAGGACTTTTTCATATGTGCAACATATGACAGAAGCAGGAGGATTTTTCCACAGACTTGGTATCTAGAGCAGTGAATTAAAAGTGAAAAGGAAGGTACCCAGGCACATGAATGCTGCCTCACATGAAAGCAGCCTATGTCTGTGCCAGGGTGTTCTAGCTTCCAAACCAGGGCATCTGCATGCAGAAAGCCTTTGGGAACTGGCCCCTGAAACGTTATTGCTCTGAAACCATTCTCAGGTATTTCTGGGGACAGTGCAAGGGCCAGAAGTACACCAGGGACCATTCTGACAGTTTAACTATATAAATTATCACCGTATTTATCTAAGAATACATAAGTAGCCAATGTGTCACATAGTTTGCTGTAAGAGGACCTGAGCCCATTGCATAGCTGAAAAGCAGTTTCTATTTCTTGATCTCCTAGAATGTGTCCTAAATATACCCATTCATTTCCGGGGGTTTTGTTTGGGTTTTTTTGGCCCAGCAAAATTATCTATATTAGTAGTCCCGATAATACTGATTTAGCATCAACAGATTGTTAGACCTGCTAAAGCTCCCTTGGGAAGACTTGTCCTCTGGCAGATTAGTCCTTTGTCGAGGCATAATTTCTGAGGAAAGCAAGGAAATTTTTGTGACCAGATTCTCATTCTCCCCATATTCAAGCCTGGGTTCTGGCTAGTTTGACAACGGTTAGCAAACATTGCAAAGAGCATTCAGGCAGTTTCAAGCCCCAATGAAAAAGATTCTCCGTCTGCTCACAATGCTGTCTCTCTTCCATAGAGACTGATTGATCCTGGGTTAGATTACCTGCTGTCTTTGAAGGGCTGAATGTGCCTAGCTGCTTTTCAGGTGTGCAGCTCCCAGCTGTATCAGCTCCGTGCAGCCCTGCTCCGCACTCCAATGAATTATCATAACCAGCAGCAGGTAATCCTCACAGGATTACAACTCCTGTTTCCTCCATTTCTGATCTTTCTGAATCTCATAGGTTGTTGTTCTCTTGGGCATTTGGCATCATGTTGTTTACTCCATCCTAATGGTTATGCTGTCATCACTTAGGGCAAGGACAATACAGATTTCATGGTGAGCCCAGCAGACATTTGCTTCTAAAACAATAAAGTCACTCCTAAGTTCCAGCCAGAATTTGTCCTTAAAATGATTTCCAACCTCCATTTAATCCCTCTGTTAGACTTGGACTCTTCTGGAGACTTCCTCTGATATGGAACAGGCTGAAAATCTGATCACATCTCATCAGAAGAAATTGGCTTTCAATCTTACAACATCCTCTATTTTCTTGTAAATTCAGAAGGGTGAAGGATAGACACTGAATATTCCTGAGCCAGTGTCTAGCTGAAAAGACAGTTCCAATAACAGCTTTGTAGTCTCTTAAAACATTTTAGATATTTCACACTTGGCTATACCCTGAACTTTTCCACATATGGGTTTGGAGGGGCTTGGGGAGCATTTTCAGCCATGTGTTAAAACACTAAAAATAGTTTAGGTTCAGGGGAGAGGTTTTCAGTCCCATGTCTTTCTGCTTATGTAGATATTGATGCACATAAAATTGTTCCAGTGTTATTATAGATATGCTCTTGAGTAAGATGATAAAACAGTATTGAAATAAATTATACTTTCCTTCAGACGTTTCTTGCTTAAGAACTAATCTTCTAGGTATTGTTGACAAGGGAACAAAAGAAAGGCAAACTTTCAAAATTATTTTAACTGCCTTGCTAAAAACTTTGCAAAAACACAGCATCCCTGTAGAAATTTTAAGCTTCCTCTGAGGATTGTGACAGGATTCTGCCATATTCGGTCAATAATGTTGCCTCATCACCTCCAAGGCCTTCATACCCAGCTCAGCAAGACCTTGATGTTACAAAGTCCTTTGAATTTTACCTAAAGGGAACTAAAGCCCTTTCACACTCCAGTCCTGCTTTTTGTTTCATTTGACATTACTCAATAGGTTTTGCTGTGTCTAAATTAGAACAGTGTCTAATAGCTGTCTGATTGCATTCATCATTGCTACAGCTTGACAGGTCTGCAGCACGAAGGTCATATCAAATCCCAGTTCACATAAGGCAAAGTTCTGATTTATTTCTGTCCAGAACTCTTGTGAGGCAACCACAGCCCCCTGGACTTTTTTGCACACATATGCTGTGGATTATCGGTTAGAATCAGACTTCTGGATGTAAGGGTTAGGGTTTACTTAGTCGAAGTCTTGGGGTACTCACCCTGCTATATATTGATAGTTGTATTTATTACTTCTTTGGGGGATGAATCTTCAATTTTCTTTTTGCTGTATGTGTTTTCATACCACACATTTATTTTAAACCATTATAAGTTTATCATTGCTGGTTGACCTCTAGGTCAGCAATATGCCCTTCCAAAAATATTTCTTTTTAGAAGATAAGTTTATTAATGTATTGCCTTATAGTGATACATATGATTCCATTAAAAAGTGATATGAGATACACATGAAAGGCAATTTAGACCTACAAAGAAATGTTTGCACATCCTCTTCTGCAGAGACTGAAGAAGTGGTTTTCTCAGTGATGGGTAAACTTGTATGCTTTGTATAGATAACAGATGGCTAAATACTATGTGGCTCACATTTGTAGTTGGTAATGTCTATCTAGCTTTTTCTACAACAGCAGTGTTTTTATCTTTCTAAACGTTGACATGCTGTCATGGAGCACATCCAGGCCCTCATCAAACTGCAGAATTGAGGTGACATCAAGTAGTCAGCTGAGATTTCCCTTCCTGACTGGTGGCACAGAACTATGGAACTGCCGTTAGAGACTCTAGAGAGGGATGAGTAGAAAAGGGGTGTCTGTTTAAGGCATGCTTAGCAGTTTTTCAATGCCAAAACATCTTTAAAATACTGCAGTTGGCAAAAATTAAAATACTCCTCAGGCTGCTATGAATCATGCCATAAGCTGAATTAACCTCTGTTTGGCTCTAGAAGTTAGGGAGGGAAGGAGCAAGGACTGTACCTCTTAATACCTCTTCCACGCTATGTCTCTCTTCATTCAGGTTCCTCCTGAGTTCTTATACACTGTGTGATGCACAAATGTTAATATATGTCACTGTTGGAAAAATTGCATGCAAAATATGGAGAAATGAAAAACACTGAACACAGACCCTGCAGCTCTCACCGTCAGTTGGATTTCACAGAGGATCTTGAGTGATAGGTCAGCCCAAAATTCTTCTTAGGGGCAAGGATCTTGTCAACATTGAGTGTACTGTCAATCCAGCTATTTAAGTTTGTTATTATTTCTTATAAGTCAAGGACTTGAAGACATTTTTTTCCGATTTTACTAAGGCAAACCTGTTCTCCCTGTGTTCTCAAAGGAAACTGCAAGAAGTTGTGAGTTTGCTTCACCCACTTCTTTAACTACCCTGAGATGAAGTTTGGGCAGTTGTGTTTGTGGAACACCGTTGCATGGTTGCGAAAGCTAATTATCTTCCTGTCAACACTACCTATACTTACCTATACATCATATCTGTCTTTATCTGATCTTTGACACTTCTCCAAAAGGACTAATGGGAATAGCCCGCGAACTGCCATCTCTTCACATCCACTCACAGAGCTTCCAGCCCCTTTTGATCTTCCCAAGATCATTTTGCAGTATAGCTCACGTCCACACAGGTTAACGTGGACAAGGATAGAGCTTATTTGCGTGTGCTCTAGCAATTTTTCAGTGCCTTCATTCTTCTGAGAAGCAACACATCAACTAGTGTGTCTACCATATTTGACAGGGGGCTCCTTTCGTCACTCTTACTTTTGTCACCAGTTCTTGGTTAAATATTTGTTTGTTAGTAGTTGCTTCCACCTATCTGTTCCTGCTAGGGAGTATAACACTCTACTTGCAAAGTGACCAGCCATATCCTTCCCTGCAGAGGGGCCATTTTCTCCTGGGAGATGTGCAATCAGCTCTTCTGTCTTTGGATGCCCCCCACATGCTGTATGAATGTTACCATCTCGGTGAGGTCTCTCTGATTACAGATATGTCTCAGCACAGCCCCCTTGTTCTGCGCCTCTCCTTGTATCAGTGAGATGCCATCAGCAGTGAGCTCCCTCAGTGCAACCCATCCTTTTCCTGGCCACCTTTGTCAGGAAAATATAGGCCACAGTCCTTCAAATGTAGTCCAGTGCCTGGGTTGAGGCATCATGGTCAGTGTGCTAATGGGTCTGGCTCTGAGAGCTTGCAGGTTAAAGAAAGTCTGACATGAAAAATAGCTCTGCTAGTGCTGAGTGTCTTCAGTGTTCTGTATTTTTTCTGTTTGCTGCAATCCCCGTCTCCTCTTCCTGTACACCTACCTTCAAATTTCCTAGTGAAACTATCCCTGTTTGCTTTTCTCTGTTCACTAGCTACAAATGATTATTTGGGCTGCTGGTTTTTCGATCTATCCTCCTGCCCAGCTAAGCCCTACTTCCTTCAAAATGGAGAGAGTTCGTTTCTGAGCACTGAACTCAGACTCATCATAACTATCACATGAGAATATTACAGACTGAATAAACTGCAGATTGCATCCTGCCAATGAAGAAATTTATTAGCAAAATTTACTTTAAAAATAGAGCCACTCCAGGCCCTAAAGTTTGTTTTAAAAATAGTTGTATTGCTAAAGCAGAAGAATTATATGAGAGCTGTTACCTAAATGGCATCCTCTGGCTTTTTGTGCAGGCTTCAGGGCCAGTAACGGCTGGGCTCTAATAACTCCTTTCCCAGCAAGCCAGGTAAATAAGCCAGGTTAATTAAAGAAAAGGAAAAAGAAACAGGCTGTACCTAGCACACTGAAAATGCTAATTTCAACTGTTCTGCTCTTTTGGGCACATAGAAAGCTTTTATTATTATTATTTTGTTTGCTTTTTTTTTTTTCTTTTAAATCCTGCCTAAGGTTACTTTTATGCAGAAGGCTGAAATGCCTGTGAAGAGAAGATTTCAGTCTCTTGAGTAAAATGTACATTAATATATTCCACAAAAGACTTTGTGGGAGCCAGATCTTGTATTTTTTTAATCTTATATAATACATGCATTAATGTGAAGTAAGCCATATTTAAATATTGTTAAGACTTTGAAAGAAAAGTCAGAAAATACAAAACTGATGTTTTGTCATGCAGCTATGACTGTTCATCTTTCTCCACAAAGTCATAAAGTGAGGACTCAGAGCCAGATGTTATAACTTTCAATTGCCATTGCCTTCAGTGGAGGTTCCCAAGGTAATTGCATGGCAGCACTGCCTTGTCATTGTCAAACATAGATTTGAGTCTGCTACAGATTGTTGGTTTATATTCTGTAAATTCAAGACATGGGATTTATGGTTTTCTGTTTGTAAAGGGTAGCTGGAGAATTATCTTCGGCAGTGTAATATTTTTCTATCTAAGATCGCTAAGTTAGGCCAAACTCACAGCTTATGATGCTGAGAGCACAGAAGAATGTGCAGTTTTCTTGCACTGCTTCAGCCCCCTCCCTTGGGGAATCTGCCATAGGTTCTGCATCACCCTTGCACACGGTATCTTCTGGTAGACTTACAAATGACTAGATTATCTGTTTAATTTGACATGTTCACCCACTATTTAGCACAGCGGGGTTATTAGCACAAGGGAGGCTTTCAGCTCAGCTGTAATATAAATAAAAATAAATGTTATATCACCTTTGCACAGCTAGATGCAAAACACTTTACATAACCAGGATTTTCAGTCACAAAAGAGCTTGTCCTGACAGCTACCAGAGATGAAAAAAAACCCCAAACTCAAACCTGTAGAGGGTCCTGCAGATGAAAGATTAAGCTACAAATGGAGATTTCATTTTCCATTTATTATGGGTCAGATGCTGTCTAGGTTTGAGGTCCTTGTTTCTCCTTCACAGACAAGAAAACTGAAGGCACCAGACAAATTGTCTCATCCTCGGGAATTTTCTGCATGAGTTCAATACAGGCTCTACATAAACAGCGAGTGCTCCAGCATGTTGTGTGCACAGGTCAGGTTGCAAGGAACCTTGTACTCTTTATGAAACTCCAGGGTTTCACATCTAGGGTTTAGACAAATCGTTCTTCATAGTTTTCAAAATCAAGTCTATAAGGCACATATGCAAAAGTGCTTTCTGTTTGCATTTCTCTTTGCTTTGATGAAAAGAATAGCAGCTGACAATATCACATACAATATACAGCAGAATAGAATGCCTTTGCAAATACTGTGTATTTAAGGGTTAATTACCCTACACTTCTCTTACATTACTTAATAACATGCTTTGGGGACAGTGGAGAAATTCCACTGAACATCAGTCATTGTCAGTGTTGAATTTCCAATCTTGTGCCATTTCATCTCTCAGAAAATCAAATGATCCTTGTAATTTTCTTGTTATTGCATGATCTTTATAATGAAAATTACAAGGCTACTTATTACAGAGTAAATATAGTGCTCTCTGAGAAATATTTGTCCTTTAGAAGATGAAAAGGAGGAGGCTGCTGGTGGTTTTCTTTGTTCTTCCTATTTTTTTCCTATCCTGATCTTTTGTTCCTCGGTTTCAACTTTCAGATAAAAGCTCTTAGTTGCTCATTTTCACGTGTTAGTTTTGGACTATCAGATTTTTTGTCCATTTTGTTTTCTTCCCTCATACCTCAAGCCACAGCTTAGCTCCCACATCCTTAACTCCTTAGAGACTAGGTAAGTCATTTTGCAATCTTGTATAGTGACTACTTGCTGGCAGAATGTGGCAAAGCAGAGCGGCAGGGTGATCCCGGTGCGGCAGCGAGGCCAGCCGTGCCATGCCATGCCATGGCATGCCATGCCAATGGGGCATGCTGCGCAGGGTCGGCCATAGCCCAGTGATCACCGGGGAAGTCCCAGCTGGGGCAAGCTGAGGTGGAGCCACGAAGGCAAGTCAGGTTAATGGGGTACATGGCCATGGCCCAGAGTTGGCTGCAATGCTGCTGCAGCATTGCTCGGGTGCAAGGATGGAGTAACAAACTGATTCAGTTTACACAGCTGACTGTCAGCGTGATGCTGCTAGTATTTTTGAACACGCTTTCCAGTAAGGCTTCTTAAGAAGCATGGGTGGCATCATCTGGAGTGTACAAGGGCAAAAGCAAGCACGGTGGCACTGGTCTCTCATCTGCTGCCTCATTTATTTGGCATCCTGTTTGGCTGGTTCACTAAAAATGTAATCTGAGCACCAAGTGAAAGTCAAAAGGGCAATTTAGATCTTAGGAACTATTAGGAATGACAAAATGTTATTTCTCTGTGGTAAATCGAGAGCGCACCCTGCTCTGCACATACCAAGTGCAGTTTTGGTTATTGCCTCTGAAAAAGAAAGTGCCAACTATTGTTTAAACATAGGGCAGCAAAGATGGCCGGAGGTATGGAATAGTTTGTGTGTGATGAAATGCTTATTTTTCTGTTCTGACAAGAGACATCTGGATGAACATGTGACAGAGTTTTCTAAAATCATGAGAGGAATGAAAAAGATTAATAGGGATTTAGTCATTCTTATGTGAGAACTGGACATAGCCATACAACTATGAAGCAGCAGGTATAAAGCAAACAGAGAAAGCTCACTCACTGCAAATTAAAATTGTGGAAGTTATTGCTTAAGGATATTGTAGAGACCCAAAGTGTTCGGGGTTCCCAAAGTGACTAGATACATTAATGGTGAATTCCCAAGTGGCGAGGGAAGGTGGTGATCTGGTTGCATCCTCAGCAGTCTGCACATAAGGATGGTATACAGAAATATTTAACTTTTTTCTTGTTTCTTATGCTTTTCTCATAGCATCTGTTGTTGGCCTGTGGTAGAGACAGGATACTGAGAAAGAAATGGATTTTTTGTTAGGTTCAGTACATTCATCTATAGTACTATACTGGTAGCTCCAGCTTCTCCTAAACCAAAGATATCTTTACTTTCCCAGAAGGGAAATGAGGAGGGAGAGGAAAGGAGGAAGAAGCAGGGCTGACTGATTTCTACCTTTTGTGCATTGTGGAGCTCAGTGTTGTACCTGTGTCACAAGTGTGTGTTATGTCCAGCCAGTATTGTGGAGAGCACGATTCAACCCAGTCCTTTTTTGTTCCTGCTGACCTCTCAGAGATCATTTTCCCAGCTTTTTCTAGCAGACAGTAATGCTAAGAGCAACAGTTCTACAATACTGCCAAGCCTATTATTTTGTGGCCAATACAGATGGATTACTGAGACCTAACTTTGAAGGTAGTTAGCTTTTTCAACTATTTGGATGGAGGATTGGCTCAGCTGGGGAAAAAAATGCAGGCAATTATTTCTAACACTGGGTTTCTTCTTTATCTAATGTGCAATTTTCTGAAATACTGCTGTGTTTTTTATCAAGAAATAGAGGCTAGCTGGCTTGGAAAATCTAAGATAAGGAGTCTCTGAGGCAGAGTAATTGGTTGTGGTAGTTTGGGACAAATTAGAACAGTGCTTGGCAGAATTGTTTACCGTACTGTGTACATGCCACTTATTTCAGCCACTTCCATCATGTTTTCCTTTGTCTCTATTTATTTATTTATCTATTTAATATTGAGATAGTCATTGACATTAGCTTCCTTTCCTACATGAGACTCTCCTGAACAACAAAGACTCAAAGCATTAGCCTGCAACATAAAAATGTCGCATGTCCTCTTAGATTATGCACAGTCTGTCTTTAAATGTTAGCATTAACCTTCAGTCCAGTTGGATCTGTAGATACAAGTCTGAAAAAATGCAAACTGTCACTGTGGTGTATTTTTTATTGCAAATATTTATGTTTGTCTTCAAATCATATTTTCCAGGTACAGAAAGAAGTTAGGAAGCTATTATTAGAGTTGTTGGAGATTCAGTTGATTAAGCACCCGTCACCTGCATCAGTTTTATATCACAGCTCTTCTAATTCAGTGGCCATTGCACAAAAAAATTTCATTGTACCTTTCAGATGTTTGCTACCTTGATTTGTTATTGTCCCAGTGAAGGAGGATATAGTCCTAATGATCTCAAGTGTGCTGTGTTCCCGCAACCCACTCTCCATCACATTCCAAAAGTAACAAAAAATAAAAATAAAACTAGATAATGCTCCACAACCTTCAAAGGGGAACAATAAATATATAGAGAGAAAGGGGAAAAGAGAGAGAGAAAGGAGATGTGCACACACATACTGAAGAATTTGTTGCAGCAAAGTTAACTTTTGCATTCAATGCCAGAGACTGCTTGAGGGCAGCCACACTGTTGACTCTTTTATAATGACTGCAACAGGTGTGAGCAGAATTCAAATGGGAAGATGGGTGAAAACCTCCTGAATGTACCACCCATTGGTGCTATATTCATGCAACCCCGCCCAATGGGTTGTTGCATGAATGTAGCATTGACGTGTCACAAGTTAGGCAAGGCAAGCAAGGAAAAGCTCTCTAAATGGAAAGTTACAGTTAGCTGTGGAAGCAGAGATAGGAAAACGATCAGTGACAGCAATCTGTAGCCAAACATCAAAAATCCTGCTTTGCTCTTTTTTTCCTCCTCCCCTGTCTCCCTCAATAGACATCCATCAAACTGCAATAGGATTTCTGCTGGCCAGTTTGTGTCTTGTAAATTGACAAGAGAGGGGAGAATCACTTTGCCCAGAATCCCTGCTAAATTACATGAAAACAGGATTTATGCTGCATGTAAACTGTGCAAATCCAGTCAGCTTTTAAGTGGAAACCAATTTTGTAGTGTGTAAGTATCATTGATTTGTTAATCTGACAATTTTTTTAAACAAGCTGATGTGGATTAGCCAGTTCTGATTGTATGTCTCCTACAAGTCATTTGAGTGCTGGATAGCTTGGTGAGTAAAGCACTAGAAATTAACCTTTGAGGCCCCTGCCTATAAATAAATTATTGATCCTTAAAAAAGAATCAGATAATCTCATTAGATATAGTTTTCTGTAGCGTGAGTCTAAATCCTGCCATACAGAATCATTTATCATAATTGACGATCTTTTTCCTGGAGCAGACAGGAGCTGAGCTACAATAGAAAGCAAATCCTGCAAGAATTGGTACAGAAGAGCAGTATGAAGAATTTCCAACCGATTTGATGCTTAAGGGATGTTTTGTTTCCCCTTCAAATAATTCTAAGGGCTTTTAGCTTTTATGTATGCTTTTATAGCTGTATATCCAATAATTCTCAGTCAGGAAAAAAAGTGTCTCTGAAATTTCATGCATGATGGTATTCTGGAGCCAGACAGAAGTAGAAGGAATGAATTTCTGATCCATGACGTAACAGACACAAGTGGAAAATACATAGCAAGCAATGAAATATTGAAAGGCAGAAATGATACAGAGTTCAGTACTTAACATATAAATGACTGCTCAGAAGTACTCTACAGAAAAAATAGTTAACATGGTGTCAAAAGGTAAGTGTACGCAGGGTGAGACCTAGTATTGTTATTTTTTACAACTGCAACTCAGTGATCTACTGAAATGAAGAAAAGTCAAGTGAGCTTTTTAATTACATGAAAACAAAAAGCTGAACCTTACAGTTAGTTTCAATAACTTGACTTTCCATTTTGCAAAAGGAAAGAAAAACCAGAGGACACTCATGCCTGAGCTCTGTTTCTCTGTTGCTGGGCAAGGGGAAGACTGTGTGTGTGGGAGGGAGAGGGGATTCCTGGGGGGACACCAGTTCTGACTTGGCTTATCAGCCTGCTTAAGTGTTAGCATCAAGGTCACAGATGTTCTGGTCCTGATTTCTGGTGTCTGCATCAGCACTGATAGTGCCAAGCTGTGTGACTCTAGGATCCCACTAGGCATAAATTTTCAAAAAGACTTTTTTTTTCCTGATTGGAGATGATTGATACAGCAATATCTGTACCCAAGGGGGGGGGGGGGAAACATGCGTACCCCCCCAGTCCTCTGCAATTGGACTCTATACCCCGTGGGCTTTCATATGTACAGGTAGTAAGGTTGGAGATTTGCTCCTATACCTGTCTATTCTGGCTTCAGGCTCGCAGCTTAGAAACACTGCAGTGTTGAAAGAATACAGAAAAAAGTGTAGCTGAGGGAAAAAATGTGCATGCTCTAGATATGGGAAGTAATTCAAATATTAGAAGAAAGAGTGTCATATAGAGTGTCTAATTTAATGAAGATATATTGGACTTGTGATAATGGAATTATTGTGAGTTTAAAAAAACGTTAGACAAGACCAACTAATTACAAGGCATAGCATATCTCTGTGTAAAGTGGTAAAGAGAAAAGATGTATGCTGTTGCTCTGGATTAACTCAGAAGTTATTTGTGGCCATGTAAGTAAAGACTAGAAAGAGTATCCTCTAGTGTGGTGCGGCAGCTGTTCTGTACTAAATTGCTAGCGTAATCTCATGAAATTGCTTGCACTAATTCACTTCAGCGTACCGATAAGTCTGATGGCATAATGCTGAGCTGAGCTCTTGTGCCCTGTACGTAGTAAAGGATAGTCATTTTCCCCTGTGTTCCTAGTCAAGTGCAGCCACTGAGCTTGGGGTAAATTGTAACAGCCTTGGAAATTTAGGACCACAGTGCAAGCACAGCATCCTTCTCTGACCCACTGAAAGGGCCTATCCACCTAGCAAGAGCTATGTTTTCTCTTTTATGCACAAGAGACAAAAATAAGGCAATTTGTGTATCAGTATGATGACTAACCAGAGCAGAATATTTTTCAGTATTTTGCAGAAATCTGTGGCTATTTAAAAAGAGATATTCCTCCACCAGGTAGAAATTGTTCAGTAGTGTACCAGTTTTATCCCTCCTGATTAAAGTGGTTATCCTTGTTGATTAAAAAAAACCACACTGGACTGGACTTCAGCTGTACAGTAAAAATGACCAGGAATTTTTTTGTTATTCTCAATATTTTTTTTTTAAGTGTTGCAGAAAGAGAGCCGGATGTTAAAGTGTTTTGTTTATTTCATAGGCAAATAATAAGTTGTGCACCATAAAAACGGATAGGCCATCTTTGATGTTCATTGACAGATCCAAAGCAAAGTATTCTTTATGAGAAAACACTGCATTGCTAATAAAGTGATCCCAACAGCCGAGCTTGTGCTGCTTAATTTGTTTCCATGGAGTGATATTATAATTCTGACATACTGAAAAATCGCCTCGCAGAGACTCATATTGCATTTGTTGCTGAGTGCATCTTTGATATAACATTTGTTATTGTAGTGCTTGGGGTGTCTTCAGAGGAGTAATATTCTAAATGAACCTGGCTGTATTATCCCTTTAATGTAGAGTAGAATTTTGCATTAAATTTTCAGCTTATTTCAAATGTGTTTCACCAGCTATTCATCACGAATGGTCTGTTCAAGAATAGGGCCAGTATATCAATATAAAGTCAGAAAAAGCCTTAACTCTCTATCTTTGGGGAACCTCCCAGGTCATTCCAATTCTTTTCTGTTAGATGAACAGACAGCACGATCTCTTGTATTTATGCCTGCCTGTCAGGTTTTTTTATAGTAGAAACACGAATCACTGTTTGTAATGCAGGATTAGCCTGTCTCGCACAATGTTATTAGAATTAGACCTGACTAGAGAGTGATGTAAGTTTCTTTTTCTTCTGTATTTACCCTTAGTTTTCATCCCACACCAACTTTGGCACTCCCAGGAACAGGCTGCCTCTTGTGTTAGAGTAAATATTAAAGAACATATGTATTATTTGTCTGGATTTGCACAGACAGAAAATGAGAGCAGTATGTAGTCCCCCCTCTGTGGGCTTCTGTGTTCTGAGCTGCCAGTAAAATGTAAAAAGATTGTACTATGATGTCCTGCTAGACCTCAAGACTGGAAGGACAGTTTGTATTGAACACAGGCATTTTTCATAATTATGTTGCCTGCAGGGTTACCACCTGCCCTAATTTGATCTGATTAAGGTGAAATGCAAAACCGTCCTCATTTCACAAGTGGAACTTTGCCATGTTCCCTCACGGAGAGCAATAAGATATGCATACATGTACTGCTGCTGGGAAGGAGGAAGAAAAATAGTAGAATTAGGTAACAATTAAGATTTCAACTCCATCATGAGAGTGCAGGTCACTTTTAGACAATTGCTTCATTCTTTACTGTCCTGGAAATGGTTTTCTGTCATAAAGTCCTTATGAAAAAGAGAAAATCATAGCCACTCATCCAGATATGTCTGTACTATTCTGAGAGACATAATATATTCCATGGCTTTTTAAAATTCTCTTTTGGTTGGATGGGCTTATTGTCCATGAACATTTATTTTTAGAGTAGCCTGGGCTTGCCTTGTAGTCTGAGTCATTTAGGTAGCAATTTAAATATTTGTCTAAACTCTCAGTGAAAGGCTCATGTTGAAG